>NW_025209682.1:13890-17187 GCF_004010195.1 Chiloscyllium plagiosum
GAATTTGCAGCAGTACCTTGACCAGCTGGGGAATTGGGCTGAGAATTAGCAAATGGAGTTTAATACAGATAAGTGTGACTCTTGCAGTTTGGAAAGTCAAATCCAGGTAGGGTTTTAATGATGAATGAGAGGGTCTGAAGGAGTGTAGTGGAACAAAAGGACGTTGGAGATCACGTGCACGGTTGTCTGAAATTTGAGTCACAGATACACAGGACAGTGAAGAAGGCTGTTGGCACACTGGGCCTACATCAGCATATTGAGTATAGAAGTTGGGACGTTATGTTGCAATTGTACAGGATGTTGGTAAAGCTGCAGTTAAAGGACTGTGTTCTGTTTTGTTCACCTTGCTCTAGAAAGGATATTATTGAACAAGAAATAATATAGAAGAAATTTACAAAGATGTCTCATCAGCTAAAGGGTCTGAGTTATAGGGAGAAGTTGGACAGGTTAGAACTTATTTCTTTACTGAGTAGGGAACTGAGGGGGTTCTTATGGAAGTATAGATTTTATCAAATCATGAGAGGTGTGCATAGGGGTGAATACTTCAAATTTCTTGCATGTTTGGGGAATCGAAGACTAGAAGACATCTGTTAATGTTTGGAGAGGAAAAAGTAAAAAAGTACCTGAGGGTCAACTGTTTTACACTGAGTGTGGTACACATGTGGACTGAGCTGCCAGTGGAAGTGATTGAAGTGGGTACAATAACAACATTGAAAAGACATTTGGACAAATACACAGATAGGAAAGGATTAAAGGATAAAGAGCAAAGGCAGGAAATGGCATATTGGTAGATAAGGGGCAATTACGCCATGGTTTGTTGATGGAGCACGGTGGCGTATTCGATGGGCGAGTACAGAGGGGGAACATTCCCATCCCGGAGGGTGCCACACCACCAGACCCACCGAGCATTGTCTGTGCTCACACCCAGCTCAGTGTAGTATTTGCGGTCTGAAGAATTGTCCAGCAATACAGGACAAGCATCAATAACCTTCCCCATTCTGTCAGAATGAGTGTCATCATATTCTTTTTGATCCCCCACACTCACTATATTTGTGATTGCAACTACCCCCGAACAAGCCTCATGGTCCACCACACTCACTACTGCATGCAACACCTTCTCTCTCTCTCGATCGCTCCTTTGCAATACCTCCCACATAGTCATAGAATATTCTGGAGAATGCCGATTATGGAATGTTCCAGATAATGTTCCAAATAATTCCCAGTTTCAGGAAAATGGCAGTGTCCCAGTGTGTCACACATAAGAGTCACTTGACTCACCTTAATGATATTAAACCAAAAACAACTTCTAAACACGTCTTGTTATAAATACAATTTCGAGCAGAGATCGTTTTTACCCTCAGGAATTATCTTGACCGTTATCTGAATTGTATCACTTTCCTTATTATGAATGTTTCTCTTACCCTTTGTCTGTGACTGTTTCTGTCTGTAACAGTTACACTGTCTCCCACTCAGTTGGCAGGACGGCAGGATTGTGATGTAGAGGCGGGGCAACAGCGCAAGTACAGTTCCTCACACTGACAGAGATTACCAAGAAGGGGGGATTCTCTCAGCCTCACCCCATCACCCGAGATGTGGTGATCCTCAGGATAAACCACCATGAGTGGTCTCTCTAATGTGAGTATTTTGGGAAAGTATTCTATCAATGTTAGCATTTTAATTTAAAAACATATTTTTATTGAAAAAGATATTTTTAATATTATAACAACACAACACAAATAACTGAAAAAAATTACATTCAATTGCATGTACATATAAAACAATTTAAAACACTACATAGACAGAAGAAAAACAAAACTAAACAATAAGTAATTAATCAATAATACAGCTCAGCATAACAAAAGGACAGCTCTCGTTCATCAAGAGCATAAACTGATACACATTTTTATGTTCATAATTCTCCTCGCTGGATATTATATTCATTAGACAATATCGTCATGGCTATATAAAAGCCCTTCTGAGAGTGGCAGATAAGCCTGTATCGCAGTAATCCAAAAAGGCTCCATGTCTGATGTAACTCTCTGTTTTTTGGTGCAACATGCTGGTGAGAAAGTCCAAAGGGATATTCTCCATGAAGGGCTTATGACGACCCAACAGACCCGGGACGATGGTGGGAGATGGTGGTGGGAGGAGTTCAGACATCCAACACAACAGAATATTTTTCCTAGCACGGAAAGTACGGAATGTAAGGATATAATTTTGTTTCCCAAGTTCATCTGTGGAAAGTATCCTGGGCAGGCCCAGGAAAACTGAAACCAGGTCCATGTCCAATTCAGTCCCCAATACGCACTCTATCACACCTACCACAGTGCTCCAATATAGATGAAGTCTGCAGCAGGACCACAAGCAATGAGTAAGAGTGCCTGTAGTCATTCTGCATTTAGGACATGCTGAAGATAATCCCACTTTGCATTTTGAGAGACAATGTGGAGTGAGATAGACCCTACGAAGAATTTTCAACTGCATGGAATGGGTGCATTTACAGATCAAAATCCTTCGAGCATTTTCACAAATATCCTCCCATGTCCCCGAAGTGTTCTGAACCCCCAACTCTCTCACACAGACATCGCAAATCTGCACAGTCTCGTCTGAGGGGACACTCTCAAACTAATGATAAATGGTACTGACAGAAAGTGTATTCTAAGCAATAGGCGCTCTCTTCCCTCTATCAGATCTGTAAGAGCTAATAAAAGTGTGTTTATTAGAAAAATCAAATCTCTAATCTGGAAAAAATACAGAAGAGGTCACTACTAGGTCGTCCATGCGAGTTATTTGATCAAATGATATCATTGTTTCTCCAACAAATAACACGTGGTGGCTCTGTGGTTAGCACTACTGCCTCACTACGCCAGGGTCACGGCTTTGGTTCTGGCCTTGGGTGACTGGCTGTGTGGAGTTAACATTCTCGCCGTATCTGTGAGTGTTTCCTCCCACAGTCCAAAAACGTGCATGTTAGATGAATTAGTCATTGATAAATCACCCATAATGTTCAGGGATGTGTATTTTTGGGCAATAGTCAGACTAAATATAGGATGGTAGGGGAATGGTCTGGGTGGTTTACTCTTCAGAGGGTCGAAGTGGACTTGCTGGGCCCAAGAACTTGTATGCACACTGTAGGGACTCTACTAATTCTAAATCACTCAAGCAAGGCACACCCCTTGCTGCCCACAGTTTAAAACTGGAATCCATTATCCCCGGATGACAAACCGGTATACCAATTATAGGGGTAGGAAACATGGTTTTGGCTGTATTGCCCTCGATCTGATGCATTGTCATTCA
>NW_025209683.1:0-6207 GCF_004010195.1 Chiloscyllium plagiosum
TCTTTTTGAAATGCTGCAGTCTGCGTGCTGTAATTTGACCCCATGTCGCTCGTGCCCTTGAGTTTGTGGGTGGAATTGGTTTTCAATTTTTAAGGTGCTGTTGAAGGATATCTGGTAAAATTCGACAATAAACCAACGTCCTGCTGAATTTAGGAATAAGTGAGAACTACAGATGATAGAGATCAGATTCAAGAGCGTGGTACCAAGAAAGCACAGCAGGTCAGGCATCCAAGGAGCAGGAGATTCGAATATGTGGGCACATGATGAAGGGTTTATCCCCGAAACGTCGATTCTCCTCCTTCTTGGATGCTGCCTGACCAGCTGTGTTTTTAGACCACCACATTCTCAGCACTGCTGACTTGAGCCTTGTGAATGGTGAACAGGCTTTGGGAAGTCAGGAGGTGACTTCCTCACCACAGAATCACGAGCATCACATCTATTTTGGAGGGACTTTGTTAATGTGGAGAGTCCAGCTGAGTTTGTGCCCTATTTATAACACAAAGCATGTCTCCTACGAAAATCCAGTGACTGAAGCTCGATAGAACATTGGCGCAATTTTTAGATACATGCCTTATTTCAAATCCACCCTAAAGTATGTGTCAGAACATCTTTAATCCTACTTATCTATACTTCCAATCCTAGTTTACTTTGTCCCTCCTTTTCACGCTGTGACTACATTGATGTCACTCTGAAACTTAACTTATTTCATCCTGCAGCAAAACTTATTTTGAACATAATTAAATGCATCCTACATCTAACAAACAAATATATGTTCTTTCTTTAAAATTAAATCGATGAGATGGTCACATTGTTGATGCAAATCTCCAGTACATCTACTTATTCACTGTGATAGAAATGAATGCACTATATTTTGCTCCAGGCTTTGATCCAAATTTCTTCTCAGTCAAATATCAACGTATTGTAGATTTAACACGACTTTCTGAATTAGAAGCTGGAGTTCAGGTTATTCTGTGGAAACGCTGCCTTTGTTAGTTTGGACTGAATGTGTAAAATATATTGTCTTGTAGCTGCCTAACTTTGGTTGAAAGAAGAACTCACGAACTCAAAGTTGAAATCAACTCCGCAAGTGATGAGAACAGAAAGGGAGAAACCCTTCAAAACTCTGTTTAACTGGTACCTCCTCGCTAGTGTGTATATTATTAATTTCAATATATATTTGGATCAATTAAATGGTGGTAAAATATCTCAAATTGAGTTAATTTTAAATGTTGATGGCAGGATCAGAAATAGAATAGAATAGAATTCCGACAGTGTGGCAACAGGCTATTCTGCACAACAGGCCCTCACCAAACTTCTAATGAGTAACCTAGCCTCCCTACGCTGTTACTCTACTTTTCTGCCTGAAGAATATTCACCTAACCTACACATCCCAGAATATTATGTGTAACTTAGCAACGTCAATACATCTAACCTTCGCATCACTATATTGTGAAAGGAAAATCGAGCACCAGGAGTTTACCAATGCAACCACAGAGAGAATCTGCAAACTCCACACAGAGAGTCACCGAGCCTGGGATCGAATACAGGCCTCCGGTGCCGGGAGGCAGCAGTTGGAAACGCTGCAACCACATGCCGCCTCAAATAGTTGATATTTTCAGAGAAAGGCGTGTTTATTTCAAATCAAAGTGTAGTTGTTTAAAGGCTTAAAGGGACAGTCGCAGTGGAGGAAATGCATGTTTGTTTTTGTAGGGATATCCAAAGATATTTCCATCCATTAAAAGTCTAGTTGGAGTATTTTGGCATTTACGATAAAACAACATCTTTATATGGAAGAATAAAACAGAATATCTCGATGCAATTTGTACACACAACATGATTGCAAATTCGTTCAGTCATTAACGAGGCAGCAGAGGGTGGATGTCAGCCACCGAGTGAGTGGTGTGAATGGATGCAGTTGATGACTGGACACGTATTTACATCGCTTGCCTGCGTGCATTTTGATTTAGATTTCAGCATCACGTGTACTTTACAGTAAGAATACAATGTATAGAGTGAAATTTCATTGTTGCCATAAAATCATCTTGAATGATGTTAAAAGCAGGAAAAAAGATATAGCTTGAAGATAGTCCATCAATTCTGAGCCAGTTCATTCCCGTTAACGACGCCTGCAATGGCAAATTATTGAAGGGGATGTTTTTCGAAATGATTCAAAATTGTCTCCGACGGATCCAAAGAATCACATGGAATGCGACTGTGGGGCCAAGGATGTAGATTAATAAGATCAGTTCTGAGCTTATGCAGTTCTTTAGCAAGCTTGAGATATCAAGAACAGACTGATGTTGCGAAATTCTATCCTTTTATCTTCATAAACAAACATGTCTCCAATGCATATGTGTGGACTTGGGGTGTGGGGGTAGGAAGGGTGTGATTGCTGTGTGAATTTAAATTATCCAAGATCCTTTTGTCAAATTGTTGTTTACCAGATCAACATGAATGAATTCGCGAGAGAGGACGAGGATCACATTCTGAAGGACAATGTTCAGAATGGTCTGTGGACGTGGGCATGCAAGGTCAGATAAATTTAATGATCCAACCTTCTCCCCAGTTCCTGCCCCATCCTCTTTTTTATCTCTAAACGCCCTTCCTATTCCCTCTATATTCCTGATGAAGGGCTTATGCCCGAAACGTCGACTCTCCGGCACCTCAGAAGCTGGCTGACCTCCTGCCTTTTTTCGTGCTACTCTTTTCGACACTGACTCAGCAGCGTTTCCCAGACCCACTTTCTCTCACCCTAAGTTCTGCCGCTGTTCCAATTCAGCTCTGATATGTCTTTGGTGCTGTTTATATGGAGGAACACTCATTTAACTCGGGAAGAATGAAAGTATCTGCAATTTCATGTTCGTGCCTTGGAGGGTGACCAACGAGTGGAAAGTATTTGCATGTACTTTTCGAGTCCTTTACGGTGTTTTCAACTTAGGTCTGCAGTCAAAGTATGTTTTCTTTGAACCCAATCACAAGCCATGAAAATTGGAGGACAAGCTAATTTTTATTGCACATCCCTAATTGCCAGAGTGCTGAGAAGAGTCAAAGGCATTGCTGTGGGTCTGGAGACTTATGACGATTCTCCAGGGTTCGAGAGTGTGGTTTTAGAAAAGCACAGCAGGTCATGCAGCATGCGAGGAATAGGAGTATCGACGTTTCGGACATAAGCCCTTCATCAGGACTATTACATTTTGATATCTTGCCCTCTTTTATCTTCCCCAAATACAGCACTTTGCTTTTATCTGACTTAATCTCAATAAAATCAATTTTGTAAATTAATCCGCTATTCCTTCCCACTTCCCCATTTGGTCCATGTCCCGTTTGGATTCTGAGCTAACCTTGTTAACTGTTCACTTTATCACAATTTTACTGTCATTTGCAAACATACTAAACAACCATTCCATATTATATTGTTTCAGTCATTCACAAGATGTGGGCATCGCTGGATAAGCCAGCATTTATTGCGCACGTCGAGGACACAAAATGCACGTAAAAGTCAAGACGATTCTTATGGACCGGGCGTCACATGTACATCTTTCCAAGTAAGGACGGCAATTCCCTTCCGCAAAAAGTCAGTTGTGCAAATGTTCGTTATTCAGGAAGCGATAATGGATGGTTCGTTATCATCAACTCTTTTTTCCGATTTTAAAAAAATCAACTTCTATTTTCAGAGAGCAGTATTTGAACTCGGGTCTCCAGAACGTTAGTTATGTTTCTGGACGAAGAGGCCAGCGTTCGTACACCTATGGCACCGCCTCCCAGAGTGGATGATCCGAATGATGAAGCAAGTTTCCCATATCTCATCTCCATTACTCGATTAATCTGATCTCCCACCTTCAGTAATGTTATGGTCCCAAAGTGCAAGGACAGTTGGAGCTGCCGAGCGTCCAACATTTCACTGAGTACTCCCTCATCTCGCTCCGTCTTGAAAAACTCAAGTTCAACAGAATCAATTTCCATCTGCAACTGGTCTGCCCAATCCACTAACGTCCTTCGAAAGCATTAGACCGCTGGCATACTGTCAACGACTTGGCAGATTTGGCGCCATCTGGAAAACTTACTTGTCATCCCTCAGATTTTCGTCGACATTCTTCACATGTCATCGAAAACAAGGAAGGGGGCCAGTGTGTATTCCTGTGGTACGCCACTGCATTCCAGTCATGCACAAATTCCACCACTACCTTCATGATGCTGAGAATCTTTTGTCTCTAACTTGACGAGATTTCCCCCGATCTGACACCTCTTCTTTCCATTATTTGTCAAGCACAGAGGATCAGGATAGTGCATGTGCATAGTTCCTTCAAGAAGGCAGGGCAGACAGACGAGGTGGCTAAGAAGTCAGAAGTGACAGCTGCCTTTACCAGGCGATCTTGCCTCAGCATGGTTTGACTTACAACTGGGGAGATCTACCAGGAAGTTGTCCTCTCTGAAAACATCTGCAAAGATGCTGTCCTTCGTGATTGTCGTGGTCTTGGGATTGGATGATGCTGTCTTCGGAGCCTGTTCAATTTCTGTAGTGTGTCTGGTCAATGGTACACACAGGTGTAATACTGCATCGTGGCCGATGGACTGAGCGAGGGGGATAGTGGTCAGTATTATGTGTCAGGGACTGGCGTGTTGCTGACCTGTCAAATTTCTTAATTGATGTTAGATGAGCACACAATTAGGCTTATGGAGACTATTCCTTCACAGTCCTGAATAATGTCTCATCGTTGGTGGCACAGGTTTTGGGAAGGGGTTTGTAGGCAAGAGTTGTAGTGCTCTACGCAGGATTTGCAGCTTTTTACATTTATAAGAATAGTCATTTTCAATTTCCGCTTCGTTTGGGGATTTGCAGAACTTTATCTGGGGCAGTGCTGGAGACTGTGCATATTTCTCGTCTCCAAAGTGTAGGTTAGATTTGATTCCACTGGAGAGGTGGTGAAACGAAGATTCAGCAGGATGTTACCCGGGATGGAGCAGGTTAGCTATGAAGAGAGGATGGATAGTTTCATTGAATAATTTGGAGCAGTGAAGGTTCAAATTGGATCAGACAGATGTGTGCACGATTTTGACAGGCGTGAATAAGCTGAATAAAAGAATCCTCTTCCGCTCAGCTGCAGTGTGAAAGCACGGGGCCATCATATTATGGTGAAAGGCATGAGAGGTTTCGAGAAGGTATGAGGATATCTCTTTAATCTGCCCGTGAGGGTAGTTGAGGCTGGATAACTCAATCTTTGAAGGTGCTCTAAGCTACACTTGAAATGTCATAGCATTAGAAGCCATTAACCTCGTGAGGCAAAGTGTGACGAGAATAGATTGATAGTCGGTGTTTCTTTTAGTTGATGTCGACTCAGTGAGACAAGGACCTTTTTTGTACTGTCTGATTCTGTGATTCTATGAGACAAGCCGGTGGAAGCAGAAACCCTCAGGACAGTTCAAAATGTTTTAGGCAGGTAATTGTTATGCCAAGTCATAGAAGGTTTAATTTAAACGCGATCAGTGAATGGTGAGGTGTGGGACGCGAACATTTAGATGCTTTGTTTCCTTACAGCGCAGACATAATGGGCTGAAAGATTTGTTTATTTGCAACATGTCTCTATGCCGCAGAGACATGAATAAAAGTCGGTCCTGCACATGGAGTTAAAAAAACGACTGTAGAGACTCCATTCACTCCAGTCCACAAGGTTTACGGAGATGGTTGTTTTGTTAGTCAGGGCGTGCGGTTGTGCAATCTCTCTTATACGTTTTGAACACCTTTTCTTGTGGGAGGCACAGGGTAACTGTTAATCAAATTGCATTTTTTTCCAAATTACGGTTTAAAAACCGCAGTAAAAGCCGCTCTTGAGGGAAAATCAATCGAGTTTTCCTCACGGCGTTTGTCAAATCATTGGAGACAACAACACACCTTGCAGAACTCCATTGTTAAATACCAATACGCCCCCATCTACCACGACAGCTTTTCAGCCGCACGTCACATTGTCGCCTATGACCTGTCAAAACCTATTTTCTAGAGTGTGTCTGGTGCTGAATCTACAAGCAGCCTTCGACTTGAAGTTCCCTGCAGTCTTCAGGATTCGCCATTGAGTTCCCTTATTGCACAGCACGAACGTCTGCTTACTTTTAGATTAGCAAAAATGTATCTCTCTTAGATTTAAAATCAACAACTAATTCAATATAGAATGCCTTTTGTGGAAGACATTTTGAAATATCTACCACCCACCG
>NW_025209683.1:8616-13807 GCF_004010195.1 Chiloscyllium plagiosum
CCCAAGCTATCTATCGACGTAAGAGCCAAACACATCGTTGTTGGCAGGCAATCAAATACCGTGATCAATAATTTCACAGATAAATAAAATTTTGTGGCGACAAACAGTGAGGAGCATAATCGTAGCTTGCAGGAAGGCGCAGATTGGAACTCAACCTGGAGATATGTCAGGTGATGTGCTTTTTCAGGACAAACTAGAATATAGAATGCATGGTGAACAATCAATATCTGACTAGCACAGATTAGCAGAGTAACATTAAATTGTTTGTCCACCATGGAACTCGACAGTCTGGAAACAGATTATTCAGCCCAACAAACCCACACCAACCCTACAAAGAGCATCCAAACCAGACCAACTGCTTACTCCGGTAATCCTTTATTTCCCTGAAGACCGCACATAAACTACACATCCTTTAAAACTATGAGCAATTCATCATAATGCACACATCTTTTGACTGTGGATGAACTCAGAGCCACCAGGCAGAAACCCACGTATAAACAGGGATTACGTGCAAACTCCTCACAGACTGTAGCCTGAGATTTTAAATCAAGCCCAGGTCCCTGATGATACATGCAGCAGTGCTAACTAATAAGCCAACGTGCCACCTGTTCTATAGTATGTCAGGATTCGTGGATAAAATGTTTAAGAAGGCATATGGTGTACATTCATTTGTGAATCAAAACAGAGGGTTTGCATCCTGGAATTGCAATCAACGTTGGTTCTGCTACAACTAGAACATAGCGTATGTTCCGGAATCCACATCACAGAATAACGTCATTCCACGACAAAGGGTGAAATGATGATTTGGAGGGCGAAGTGGGAATTTAGCAGAAAAGGTTCTGTTATGAAGAGAGATTACACAAACTGGGGTTGCTTGCATGACAGGAGAACAGACAGAGAGTGATGTGATTGAGATATACAAAGTTAGCAGTGACCCTGACAGGGTGGGCAAGAACAAATATAATTCCTTCAGGGAAGGAGCTATGAACAGGTGGCAAAGATTTAAGGTCAGGATCAAGCGTTTTCGAGGAGAATTGAGGCATTTTTTTTCAGACAGAGAGTGGCTTCAATATGGAAATCACTAGCTGGCATGTTGCACATGGTGAAACCCTTCGTAAAATGAAAGAAGTATTTATACTAGCACGTGTAATGCCAAGTCATGCACGGTTAAGGGCTGAGTTCGGTGAAATGAGATGCAATTTGATAGATTAACGGTGCAGAGCGTAGGGGTGCATTAGCCTGTTCCAGTCCTATAGATCTTTATATCTGCTCACTTGACAAAGGTTTGCTTATTTCACATTACCACGAGCTGAGGCTCCTCTGTCACTCGTCCCGCCCCCCGCCTCCCGCTTGTTGAGACACTGGAAAAACTGTGATGATAATGAACACAGAACATTGAATGTCGAAATTTACAGCACAATACAGGCCCTTACGCACTCAATGTTGGGCCGACCCGTGAAATTAATTTGATGCCCAGTTAACCTACTGAATTCCAGTATTATCCAAATGTCTGTCCAAAGTCCATTTAAATGCATTCAATGTCGGCGAGTCTACCAATGTTGCAGGCAGGCCGCTCCACGCTCCTACTACTCTCTGAGTTAAGAGAATACCCGGAATAACTGTCCTAAATGTATCAACTGTCAATCGAAAAAATGTCTCCTCATGTTAGCCTTCACTATGAGAGTAAAATGGCACTCACTATCCATTCTATCTAACAACCAGATTATCTCGATTAAATCTTGAATCAGTCACGTCAAAATCTTCTTCTATCCAATGAAATAGCCTCAGTTTCCCCAGTCTTTCCTCGAAAGAAATTTCTTCCATACCAGGCAGCTTCCTGCTAATTCTCCTCTGAACCCTATTCCAAAGCTTCCACATTTTTCCTTTAATGCAGTGACGAGAACTGAACACAATATTTCAAGAGCGGCTTTCACATTGTCTTATACAGCTGAAGCATGATCTCGTGGCTCCTAAACTCAATCCGTCTACCAATAAACGCCAACACACCATTTGGATTCTCCAAAACCCTATCAACCATGGAGGTAACTTCCAGGGATTTATGTTCCAGGACACCGAGATCTCTCTGTTGACCGCCCTGCATTCCTCTCATTCCTTCTGAAGGGAACTACCTCACACTTTTCTGCATTAAACTCTATTTGCCATTTCTCAGCCCAGCACTGCAACTTATTTATGACCGTCTGTTATCCACAACATCATTCAGCATTATTGGCAACTCTGCCTAACTTTGTGTCATCCGCAAATTTATTAACCCTAACTTTCAAACCCACATCCAAATCACTTGAAAGAAATGACAAACAGCAGTGGGCTGAAAACAAATCGTGGTGGCACACCACTGGTAACTGAAGTCCGAGATGAAAATTTTTCATCAATCAATTAGTCTTCTTTCAAATAGCCAATTTCTGATTCAAACCGCTCAAACACCTTCAATCCCGAACCGCCGTATTGTTTGAAACATACTATCGTGTGGAACCTTATTAAACGCCTTACTAAAGTCCATTTACACCATTGCAACGCTGTACCTTCATCCACCTGTATTGTCACCTTTTCGAAGCACTTAGTAATGTTAATAAAGCACGACCCACTCTTCTCAGAACAGTGTTGACGAGACCTAATCAAACTGTTCATTTCCAGATGGTTATAAATTCTATCGCTAATAACCTTTTCCAACATCTTACCCTTAACGGAAGTAATGCTCACTGGCATATATTACCAAGGTTGTCCCGAGTCCCCTTCTTAAAAAATAGAATGACGTTTACCAACCTCCAGCCTTCTGGCACTAATCCTTTCGACAATCATGACATAAGTAGAGAAGCCAACGTCTCTGCAGTCTCCTCCCTGGTTTGCAAGAGAATCTGTGGATAAATCACATTCAACACAGGGCTTACTTATTTTCAAATTGCGAAAAAGCCATTTTTGTCAACCTCAGTCCCATACAATATTGTAGCCTGTAACTCCGTATTCTCAATAACATTGCCCTTTTCCAATGTGAATATTGAGAAAAGTATATATTACATGCTTCCCTTATTCCTCAGATTCCCCAGTCAAATTTCCACTATTGTCTTCAATTGGCCTGAACCTTACCCTCGTCATTCGTTTATTCCTGATATCCTTGTGGAATGCCTTGTGGCTTTCTTTGATCCTATCCGCCAACAACCTCTTTTGTCCCCTTCTGGTACTTCTTGCTCTTCTCTCTTTAGATCTGTTCTGGCTAACTTATAACTCTCTAGCCCACTATCCACCGTGACAACATATTACTCTCGCTCCTGTTGAGACTGGTCTTTGATATCCTTTCTATATCGCTGGAGCAATTCGGAGGCCTATTGAACCCTGCCAACAGATGACCTCTCCTTTCGTGTTTCTAATGTCATCCCAAATTCTTTCAGTCGTCGAGTCCCCAACCGATCTCTCAGCTGCTGCCGTGCTTTCCCTGATTAAAAATGCCACACATCTCTGTTCTTTCTGACACTTCTAAATCCCGGAGTCTACAACAATTATTGCTGCCCCTCCTCGAATCATGTTTCTGAAATGATCACCAGATTGAAAGTTCAGGGACCAACCCATGCTGTAAGGTCACCCACCTTATTCCGGAGCAAGAGCGAGGTCTTGCACATCGGTTAAAAAAAAAGAATTCAGGGACGGATTATTTTCGAATTGGTAAGAAAATTCCGAAAGCCAAAGTACAAATCGATCTGGGAGTGCTACTCTAGGTTTCTCTAAAGGTTGACTTGCAGGTTGAGTCCGTGGTTAAGAAAGCAAATGTAATGTTGCCATTCATCTGAAGAGTTGGACTGTATATGGAGGGATGTGCTACTAAGAATTTATAAAGCTCACATTAGGACACATTTAGAATTGTGCATCCAGTTTTGGGCCCACACTTCAGGAAGGAGGGACTGGCACTGGAGCATGTCCAACAGAGTTTCACACGGATGATCCGTGAATGGCAGGCCGGACATATGATGATGTCTGAGGATCCTGGGAATGTATTCATTGGAGTTTAGAAGGTTGAGGCGTGATCTAATAGAAACTTACAAAATAATGCATGGTTTAGAAAGGGTGGAAGCTGGTAATTTGTTTGTCAGGCGGGAATACTAGGCACGGTGGGCACAGCCTGAGGATTAAAGAGGTTCAATTTAAAACGGAGATGAAGAGACATTTCGTCAGCCAGAGAGTGGCGGACCTGTGAAATTCATTTCCACGGAGCACAGTGGAGACCGGGACATTAAATGTCTTCAGGGCAGAATTTGATAAATTCTTAATCTTGCAAGGAATTAAGGGATTGGCGAGAGTGCGGGTAACTGGCGTTGAAATGCCCATCAGCCATGGCTGAATGGTGTGGTGTACTGAATGTGTCGAATAACCTTACATTCATTCCTATGTCTTATGGACTTATGAATGCTCCTGCCATTGAATTACACACGTTTCAAACCAACTTGCGGGTTGCCTGTAACCTCTCACAACGTTGTAAATCTATCCCAGCCCTCACTACCCTCAACCTCCTGTCTGCTGCAACAACAATTGAAGTTCCCATCCGACTTTTGCATTGGATTATTTTCCCCCCTCCAGCCCCCGGGGAGCAGAAGCAATTTTCTCACCCAGCATATTGATACCACTCTAGTTCAGATGAGACCATCCTGTTTGTAGATAATCGACCATTCCCAGAACGAGCTCCAATTATCCAAGAATCCAAAACTCTTCCAGCTGAACCATTCCTGCAGCCACGTGTTCAAATCCATTCTCTCACCAGTCCTTGCTTCGCTAGCATGTGCCACGGGCAACAAACTAGAGATAATAACTCTGTTTGTTCCATCTCTCAGCTTACAACCTAGCTCCCTGAACTTGTGCCTTAGGTCCTTACCTATCTTACTAACTCTTCCGTTGGTGACAACTTAGACAACGACTTGGGTATGCTTCCATTACCCGTCAAGGATAACGATAACATGATCAGAGACATCACAAACCTTGGCACCTGGGAGAAATCAAACCAATCGTGAGTCACTCTAGTTCCCACAAAAGCTGCTTTCTGTCCTCCTGACTATGGACTCTCCAATGACTAAATCTCTGCTCCTCTTCCCCTTCCCCTCTGAGCAGCAGGGACAGTCTCTCCACCAGCGATCTATTCCCCATTACCTACCCCTGTTGCGTCTTTCCCCCAACATTATCCAAAACGGGA
>NW_025209683.1:14821-17188 GCF_004010195.1 Chiloscyllium plagiosum
ACACACACACACACAATCTCTCACAGAATCTCACTTTTACCAAAATGCATACACCCACTATCACTCACATACAATCTTTCAGATTCTTTCCCAAATGCACATAAACATTCACTCTCACTTTCTCGCTGTATCTATTACAGACGTGCACACATACACACACACACAGACACACACTGACATACAGATACACACACACATTCACACCACAATCTATGACAAACACGCCGATATTCTGACAGTCGCACCCGCACACACTAGCAAAATACGCCCCATGTCGAAAAGGGTGGTGCTAGAAAAGCACAGTGGAGTGGCAGCATCCCAGGAGGAGGAGAGATGACGTTTAGAGCATCAGACCATCATCAGCAATGAGGGGGTGGGACAAGGGGCCTGAGGGATAAATGGGATTTGCAGGGAAAGATAACTGAGAATGCGATTTTTAAATTGAGTTTGGCAATGATGGAGATTGTTTGGAAAAGAGGGCGGAGTGGAGAGGTGAAGAAAAATGGAGAGTTAGGACAGTTCATGAGGGCGGAGCTGATTTTGAAGGTTGGCTGTGGAATAGGGTGGGGAGTGGGGTGGGAGGTAAGTAAAGAACCTGGTGAAATGTACATCGATCCGGTGCATTCGGAGGATCCCATGGGCGGAAGATAAGGTATTCTTCCTCCAGGCGTCGCGAGACGAGAGTCTGGCAGTGGAGGAGATCCAGGACTCGCATGTTCTTGACTGTTAAGACGGGGAGGTAAAATGTTCTGCCACAGGGCGATGGGATTATTTACTCCATGTTTCCGATAGATGATCTCAGAAACGTTCCACAAGTAGCCTTCCAGTCACCTAATTTCGAGGAGATCACACCAAAAGCAATGACAACAGTAGATGACGTGTGCAGAAGCAACGCTAAATCTCTGTGCAAATGCGAAAGGATCGTTTTGGAACATGGATAGAGGTGAGTTTGAAGGTGTGTCTGCAAGTTCTGTCATTCAGTGATGTGAAGGAAAGGGGCCAGGAGTGGATAATGTGGTGGTGGAGGCTGTGGACCTAACGAGGGAGTCACAGTGGTTGCTGCGAAAGGCAGATAGCAGTGGAAAGAGAAATATATCCCAAGTGGCAGACATGACTGAGGGTGTTAAGTTGTACCTTGAGGTTGGTGTGGTGCAAGTTGAGGAGCGAGGAATTCTGACCTTGTTGCAATTGAAGGGTTAGGGTTTAAGGGAAGAGGTGAACGAAATGGAGGAGATGCACTGGAGAGAATTTTCGGCTCGGGGGAGAGGAATTTGCAGACCTTGAAGATGGAGGCAATCTGGGAATTTCTTTGGTGGCTTAGATGCGGCAGATAAATTGTACTGAATGGATCGAGCTTTCACAGATGCCAATATGGGAGGAGGTGCTGTGCAGGTAGCTGTGGGAGGCAGTGGGATTCAATTCGATATCAGTGTTGGGTCTGTCACCGGAAAAGAAGACGGACAGGAAGTGGAGGGAGGTGCCCGAGATGGTCTCGGTGTATTTGAGGTCAGGGTAGAAGGTATTGGTGAGGCTAATAAATTGTTCATGCTGCTCGCGGGAGCGGGAGATGTCGCCGATACATTCTTGATGAAGCGGTGAAAATGGTGGGGATTGGGACCCATGCAGGTGGCCAGGATTAACCCTTTTTACTGCAGGAAGTGAGATGATTGGAAGAAGGTTTTGTTGAGGGTGAGGTCCAGTTCAGCAAATCGGACGAACGTGTCAGTAGAACTGTCCCATTTGGGTCATCGGATGAGGACGAAATTGAGGGCTTGCAGGCCTTTGTCATGGCAGAAGAATATGAAGGGGGTCTACATATCCATGGTGAAGATGAGGCTTGGTACCCAGATAAATGAATGTCATGGACGAGGTGAATGGATTGGGTGACAGCCCGAACATATGCGGGGAGAACCTAGACCAAGCTGGACAGGAGAGTGCCGAGGTATGGATTAGCACGTTCTTTGTGGAAGGAGATGTGTGAGACATTAGGTCAACCAGGGTAGTCAGGTTTGTGAATTTTAGGTCGTAGATAGAACCGGGCAATGCGATGTTGCCGGCTGAGGTTTGAGGTTGTGGATGGGAGATCCCCGAGGTGATGAGTTTGTGGGCGGTCTAGATGATGATAGTTTGGTGTTGGAGGGTGAGCGTGTGGTTAAGTGGGCAGCAGGAAAATGCGTCCCTGAGTTGATGCCAGTCTTCAGAGTTGTGGAGATTAGTGCACCAACCTACCACTGTGCCCGCTTTGTCAACTGGTTTGGTGAGTAGCGATAGACAACAGCATTGTTCCCAGCAGTGCCTGCCTCTTCCTCGAGTATGGGGAACAGTGCATCTTCACAGCTGCACCGGCACCATTCCCAAACATTTCCC
>NW_025209684.1:0-10688 GCF_004010195.1 Chiloscyllium plagiosum
CAAGGTGTTTCTGTGTGTGAGCCACACAGTGTGTAACAGTTCAAGGTGTTTCTGTGTGTGCCACACAGACAGAAGCTGATCAAGTTGTTTGTGTGTGTGGCACACAGTCTGTAACAGTTCAAGATGTTTCTGTGAGTGACACAGAGTCTGTAATAGATCAAGTTGTTTTCATGTGTGCCACACAGTGTCTAACAGTTCAAGGTGTTTCTGTGTCTGCCACACAGTCTGTAACTGTTCAAAGTGTTTCTGTGTCTGCCACACAGTCTGTAACAGTTCAGGGTGTTTCTCTATGATGCCACACTGTCTGTAACTGTTCAAGGTGTTTCTGTGTGTGCCACACAGTTTGTAACAGTTCAAGGTGTTTCTGTGTGTGCCACACAGTCTGTAACAGGTCAAGGTGTTTTTGTGTGTGCCACACAGTCTGCAACATTTCAAGGTGTTTCTGTGTGTGCCACACAGTGTGTAACAGTTCAAGGTGTTTCTGGTGTGACACACAGCATGTAACAGTTCAAGGTGTTTCTCTGTGTGTGATACAGTGTGTAACAGTTCAAGGTGTTTCTGTGTGTGCCACACTGTCTGCAACAGTTCAAAGTGTTTCTGGTGTGCCACCCAGTGTGTAACAGTTCAAGGTTTTTCTGTGTGTGCCACACAGTCTGTAACAGTTCAAGGTGTTTCTGTGTGTGCCGCACAGTATGTAACATGCAAAGGTGTTTCTGTGTGTGCCACACAGTCTGTAGCGGTTCAAGGTGTTTCTGTGTGTGAGCCAAACAGTGTGTAACAGTTCAAGGTGTTTATATGTGTGCCACACAGTCTGTAACAGCTCAAGGTGTTTCTGTGTGTGCCACACAGTCTGTAACAGTTCAAGATGTTTCTCTGTGTGCCACACAGTCTGCAGCTGTTCAATATGTTTCTATGTGTGCCATGCATTTTGTAACAGTTCAAGGTGTTTCTTTGGTTCTACCAAGGTCATTTAGGGATGAGCAACAAATGTTGGAGTAGTCAGTGATGCTCACATTCCCAAAAGAACAAGGAATAAGAGATAGATAGAACATGCATTCCTTTTATTTCAATGGACGCTTTTTCACCAACTGTATCCAGGGACTGTCCTATGGTCCAGATGACCATTTCATTTCTCTGTCTGTCTTTGCCAGGGTATTAAATGTTGCCTCTGTTTGGAGACTCCTCCGTAGCTGTATCACCCCTGGCAGCATATTCCCTGTCACCACATTGATGGAATCAGCTCTCACACGTATTTCCTTTTCCACATTTAGCCACATCGCTCTGCATGAGAAGAAATAGGTAACGCCAGCCTTATTAGAGGACATGTTTTTCAGATTTTCAGATTTTTCACATTTTCCTCTTGCAAGATGTACTGTGAGTCTTTTACAAACACATTAATGAGCTCAGCTCACTAACATTTCATATCCAGCAGTGAGTCATTGTGTAAAGTCAGTTTCCTCTGATTCACAAATGGAGTATATCAACATGGTCAATGGATAGCACTTATTTTTATCATCTGTGCATAAAAATATGCCAAATCTTTGCTTTCACTGTAACCAAATTTAGTTATTCTTCTTCCTCGCTGAAATTAAATTTACTGCTTCATTAATGTAAGATAAAGATGTTTTGTGTCATTTTCAAACCACAGTCTTACTGATTTCGAGGCATCTTGCTCCCTGTCATGAAGCCATGCTCTATGAAAATGAATTTATGAACTTATTGGCTGGAAACAACTGATTGTAAAGTCTAAAGCCACATTCCAATGATTGGGATCACAATCAAAGCTGGCCAAACAATTGCAATACTGTATCTTCCACATTCCATTGCAGAGCTCCTCACTAATGAGCTGGTACTCAACTGGATGGAGGCAAAGAACTAGACACAATTATTTGAACCAAGTTACTCAGACTGTGAAAGGGACTTGTCTGGATATCATCGAATTAGATAAATGAAGACTCTTATAGCACAGTAGTAATGTCCTCACTCCTGCCACAGGAGGTCTGTGTTCAAATCCCACTTACTCCTGACATGTAAATTAACATCTCCTTGTGTAAGCAATGTACCTAGACCTTTCTTTGTCACAGACGTACTTGGGATATCTCAGTAGTTTGACAGAAAGGATCAGATAACAGACCAGCTAACCCTTTATCACTGAAAGCTCAGCGAACATTTTGAACTCAGTCTAGCAGATGTTGTCACCAGAAAAACGGATAAATCATCTGCCTAGACCTTTAAACTCAATGCTGACCCAGCTAGGTCACCAAATCCATCCTGATAGCAGGGAAATCATCAACTTTTAAGAGCCAATCACCTTCTAACTTTGGAGAGGAACCAGAGTTAATGTTTTGGGACCCTTCCTCAGAACTGTCACTCAGAAGGGTCACTGGACCCAAAACATTAACTCTGATTTCTCTCCACAGATGCTGCCAAACCTGCTGAGCTTTTCTAGCAAGTTCTGGTTTTGCCTCTGATTTCCAGTATCCGCAGTTATTTTGGTTTTCACCTTCTAACTTTATTGGACTTAAAGCTAGTTGATCCATCCTGCACTGTGTAACCTATTTCCGTCTGTGTGTGAACATTATGTATGTGGATGTATGAAAGTTGGAGCATTTTACTCAGACTGGATAAAGCACAATAAATGCTATTTTATCCTTTTCACACTCAGGAAACCTGTCGGGGTGTGTTTTTTATCAACAAAGCATTGTAAACTGTTAGACACTTACTGAATTGGCAAACAAATGTCTTTTTAAAAAAGTCTGTTCTGGTGAAATAGAAATGGGAGAAGAGGGAATGATCCGAGCCCTCCTTGGAACATGGTCACTATTTTTATCTTCCATCAACAAAGGTATTATTTCTCAATCTCTGTGATTCTTCTCCAGGGGAATTGTCAATATGGCACCTGTTACTATGGACACACACATGGAATACCGATAGCAAAGAGATTTACTTTTGGCTTCCCAGGCTGCTTCTCCTGTGGAAACACAAATTCCTTCATCCTCTCTTCCTTTCTTTCTAACCAGTGGAGGCTACTTACTGAACAGTTTCTTTAAACTCAGCATTTTGATACACTGCATACAATAATTTATAACCATGCATTATATCTGGACACTATAGCCAGAAGAACTATTGCAGAATGTACTGTAACAACTCAACAACATGGAGAAAGTGAGGACTGCAGATGCTGGAGATCAGAGCTGAAAATGTGTTGCTGGAAAAGCGCATCAGGTCAGGCAGCATCCAGGGAACAGGAGAATCGACGTTTCGGGCATGAGCCCTTCTTCAGGAATCTTGAAGAAGGGCTCATGCCCGAAACGTCCATTCTCCTGCTCCTTGGATGCTGCCTGACCTGATGCGCTTTTCCAGCAACACATTTTCAACTCAACAACATGTCCAATGTTAGCAATAGAAACTTATATTTTTGGATTACACAGAGAATAGGAAGATTTTGAACTGTTTGGATTTTCTCTGGATTGAGAAAAGATTTTCTTTTTCAACCAAGAGTTTGGAAGGAAATAAGGTCACCAGTTTAATGTGGGCTATAATCCACATGATGATTACAGACAGTCAAATAACTTTGGAAAGTAGTCAAACAAAACTTTTAGGGAGATAGGGGATGGGGTTTTATGGCCCTTAGTTTCTGGGAAATCAGGTTTTAGAAGAGACATTGGGCATCCCTATAACGATGGTTGCCTAGCACCACTCTCTGGACTTGGTTTCTGGTCTTAGAAACCAAAGACGCCAAAGAAGAAGGAAGGAAAACTCCAAAATCAGTAGAACTGAGATCAACCGAATCAATAGGATGTTAAGCTGAGATTGCACAGGACATTGGTGAGGCCCTTATTGGAGTATCGTGTCCAGTTCTGGTCGCCCTGTATTAGGAAGGAGAGGGTTAAGCTGGAGAGGGTTCAGAAGAGGCTTACCAGAATATTGCCGGGAATGGAGTTATTAGGAGAAGCTGGATAGGCTGGGACAATTTCCACTATAGGATAGTAGGCTGAGGAGTGACCTTATAGAGGTTTATAAAATCATGAGGATTATAGATATGGTGAATGGCAGGTGTCTTTCCCCTACGGTGAGGGATTTCAAGCCTGGGGGCGGATTTTTAAGGCACAAGGAGAAAGATTTAAAAAAGGACATGAGTGGCAATTTTATACACAAAGAGTGGTTTGTCTGTGAAATGAACCTGCAGAGGAAGTGGTAGCTGTGGATAGAGTTACAATGTTTAAAAGGCATTTAGATAAATATATGAACAAGAAATTTAGGGTGTAGTATTGCTCACTGAGCTGTAGGTTTGATATCCAGACGTTTCATTACCTGGCTAGGTAACATCATCAGTGGCGACCTCCAAGTGAAACAAAGCTATTGTCTCCTGCTTTCTATTTATATGTTTGTCCTGGATGGGGTTCCTGGGGTTTGTGGTGATGTCATTTCCTGTTCATTTTCTGAGGGGTTGATAGATGGTATCTAGATCTATGTGTTTGTTTATGGCATTGTGGTTGGAGTGCCAGGCCTCTAGGAATTCTCTGGCATGTCTTTGCTTAGACTGTCCCGGGATAGATGTGTTGTCCCAGTTGAAATGGTGATTTTATTCCTCCGTGTGTAGGGCTACAAGGGAGAGAGGGTCGTGGCTTTTTGTGGCTAGCTGGTGTTCGTGTATCCTGGTGGCTAACTTTCTTCCTGTTTGTCCTACGTAGTGTTTGTGGCAGTCCTTGCATGGAATTTTGTAGATGACGTTGGTTTTGTCCATGCAAAAAACTCAATCAAGTTTGTGAGACATGATTTACCATGTACAAAGCCATGTTGACTATCCCGAATCAGACCTTGCCTTTCCAAATACATGTACATGTACATAAACCGGCCACTGCAGTGGACAGCTGGAACTGACAACTGGAAGCAGCAAGTACAAACCACTACAAATGCCGGAGGAAACATCACGGAAGCGCTTCACAGGAGGCTCCCAAGCACTGAGGATGTCACCTAGATAGGGAACGACGTCAGGCTCACTGGTCAATAGTTCCCTGGCTTGTCCTTACCGCCCTTCTTAAATAGCAGCACCACATTTGCCAACCTCCAGTCTTTCGGCACCTCACGTGTGACTATCGATGATGTAAATATCTCAGCAAGAGGCCCAGCAATCACTTCTCTCGCTTCCCACAGAGTTCTCGGGTACATCTGATCAGCTCCTGGGGATTTATCCACTTTTCCTCGTTTCAAGACATCCAGCACTTCCTCCTCTGTAATATGCACATTTTCAAGATGTCACCATCTATTTCCCTATAGTTTATAGATTCCATATCCTTATCCACAGTAAATACTGATGCTAAATACTCATTTCGTATCTCCCCCATTTTCTGCGGCTCCACACGAAGGCCGCCTTGCTAGTCTTTGAGGGGCCCTATTCTCTCCCTTGGTTATCCTTTTGTCCTTAATGTATTTGTAAAAACCTTTGGATTCTCCTTAATTCTATTTGACAAAGCTATCTCCTGATTTCCCTCTTAAGTATACTCCTACTGCCTTTATACTCTTCTAAGATTCACTCAGTCTACCCTGTCTATACCTTACATATGCTTCCTTCTTTTTCTTAACCAAGCCCTCAATTTCTTTCGTCATCCAGCATTCCCTATACTTACCAGCCTTCCCTTTCACCTTGGCAGGAATATATTTTCTCTGGATTCTCTTTATCTCATTTCTGAAGGTTTCCCATTTTCCAGCCATTCCTTTACCTGTGAACATCTGCCCCCAGTCAGCTTTCGAAAGTGCTTGCCTAATACCATCAAAATTGGCCTTTCTCCAATTTAGAACTTCAACTTTTAGATCTGGTTTATCCTCTTCCATGACTATTTTAAAATGAATAGAATTATGGTCGCTGGCCCCAAAGTGCTCCCCCACTGACACCTCAGTCACCTGCCCTGCCTTATTTCCCAAGAGTGGGTCAAGTTTTGCACCTTCTCGAGTAGGTACATCCACATACTGAATCAGAAAATTGTCTTGTACACACTTCAGAAATTCTTTTCCATCTAAACCTTTAACACTATGGCAGTCCCAGTTGATGGTTTGAAAGTTAAAATCCCCTACCATAACCACCCTATTATTCTTACAGATATTACCTGTCATCCCTTTCAGCGATTAAATAAGACATTTACACCATTAGTCTGTTTTGCAGTGTGTGGGGGTATTTCCAACATGTACCTTCTGTCAGAGAACTGAAAAATAGTGGCCATGAGATGTCTTACTATTTATTAATCCTTATCTTTATACCGGAGATTGATATATTTTTGTTAAACAAAGGCATTAAGGAATATGGACCAAAGGCAGGTCAAGAGAGTTAAGCCATGAATCAGCCATGATTTCATAAAATGGTGGAACAGACCTGATGGACCAAATGGCCTACTCCTGTTCTTAGGTTCACTTTGATTTCTCTGAATGGAACAGGTAGTACAATGAATCTGATTTTACTAAAGAGAGAGCACCCACATGGACACAGTCTTCTGAGGGTGGTGGCTGTCTCAGCATCCAGCTGCCCAGGATGACTGTTCAAAGGAAGGTTTGCTCTATCACCTGGCCTTCAGACAGTGGAAAGAGCATGGACAGGGCACTGTGTTATGATCCAGATCAAACCCCCTCAAGATATATGGAGAATATCACCTAGACCCTAACTTCCTCTTATTTTTAAAGGCAAGTGCCAGGTCTTGCGTTCTGGATGCAATTTGATTGGTCAAACCATCAGTCTTGCAACAAAACACACTTTATTAATTCACTATGGTAAAGATTTGTATTTACAAATGAGAGGGACCGTCTTGTTGAAGTGGAGAGTATGAAACAGACTGGTAAGCTAGAGGAGATACTTGTTAGGAAGGAAGATGTGTTGGGCATTTTGAAAAACTTGAGGATAGACAAGTCCCCCGGGCCTGACAGGATATATCCTAGGATTATGTGGGAAGTCAGAGAGGAAATTGCAGAGCCGTTAGCAATGATCTTTTCGTCTTCACTGTCAATGGGGGTGGTACCAGGGGACTGGAGAGTGGCGAATATTGTGCCCCTGTTCAAAAACAGCTGCCAACCAATCAAATTGACTGGTAACTCTGTAGTCCCAGAAACACCAGTTTTAAACAGTGGTCACTGACTGGTAGACCCCATTGAGGGATGTGACAGTGCAGTGCCAGATATGAGACGCCAGTGAGCAAGTTCAATGGGGCATGATCTTGAGTCAGGCACAGGGGATTTTCAAAAGAATTTCACCATTAATTTGCCTTACAACAGCTTACTTAATTTTTATTTAGAAAACAAATGGGCTGCCTAATTCATTTTGTTCAGTCATGGGATGTGGGTATCACTGCCTTAGGCCAACATTTATTTCCCATGCCTAATTGCCCTTGAGTGGCTTGCTTGACTATTTCAGAAGACAGTTAAAAATCAACCATAATACTGTGGGTCTGGAGTTACCCATAGACCAGACCAGGTAAGGACAGCAGATTTCTGTCACAAAAGGTGGATTTTTATGACAATCAACAGTGGTTACATGTTCGCCATTATGTTTACTTTTAATTCCAGATACAAATTTCAATATCTGGCATGGGGGGGGGGGATTTCAAACCCACATCCCCAGAGTATTTTTCAGGGCTCTAAATGACTAGCCCAATGGCATAACTACTATGCCACCACCTTACTTCCTCAGCTGCCCTCTCTTGCGAATAAAATGATGACAGGGTTGGAATGAAGCTCTGGCCATGTAAAGGCCTCAATATGCCACAAGGTTGAATGGACTGCCTGATGTTTGCCTGGAATGGAGAATAGGTCGTACGAGGATAGGTTGAGAGTTCTCGGCCTTTTCTCGTTGGAACGGCGAAGGATGAGGGGTGACTTGATAGAGGTTTATAAGATGATCAGAGGAATAGATAGAGTAGACAGTCAGAGACTTTTTCCCCGGGTACAACAGAGTGTTACAAGGGGACATAAATTTAAGGTGAAGGGTGGAAGGTATCGGGGGATGTCAGGGGTAGGTTCTTTACCCAGAGAGTGGTGGGGGCATGGAATGCGCTGCCTGTGGGAGTGGCAGAGTCAGAAACATTGGTGACCTTTAAGTGACAATTGGATAGGTACATGGATGGGTGCTTAAGCTAGGACAAATGTTCGGCACAACATCGTGGGCCGAAGGGCCTGTTCTGTGCTGTATTGTTCTATGTTCTGTGTTCTATGTTACATATAACAAAAGAAAGAATTTGAGTAACTTAACAGATTAATCGATTATTTAATGACCAAACAGTAACTGCTCCAATATAGTGACAGCCCATAAACACACCTTTGACAAAGGCAACTTCAGTAAATTAGATTGTCTCACATGTAATTCTGGCAGCAGGAACAGGACTCCCAGCCATTAGTTTTAACAGAGAGAGGAAAAGTTACTTCCACATCCCAGCTGCAAGACCTCAGCAACAACTGCTACTGAAAACTCAAACTAAAAATCCTGGCTCTGTGGGACCTCACCTCTTCATGCTGCTTCTATTTAAAAAAAACCCCATGGCCTCATAAGCTGTTTACTTTATTGACTCTGAGTATACTGCTTGGCACCTCTCCTCACAAAAAAATGAACAAGACACACCTCTTAAAGCCGTTCTATCATCACACTGTCCTGAAGCTGGTTCCTGGAGCAAGGTGACGTGTTTGGGAATGGAAATGGATTCCCGGGTGAGGGCAGGGAAATGGCAGGAAACAGGGGCCAGAACCAGGGGCAGGGGTGCACCTCACTGTAGCCATCCTCCTAGTCTATGGACATGGCCACCATCAGACGCTGTCTGCAGTTTATTGAGTCCAATCACCACCCCATGCTCAAACCAGCAAGCAGCTTGTACTCATTACCCCTCCAAGGGGCTACGTATTGACTGGTCCACTTGAAACTAGGATAATTCCAGAGGGCAGTGGGCTACGCTCCTTAAGCAGCAGTTCATTAAAACACAATCGACAATCACTACCATTAGATACGTAATTCCAGATTTTTAACTGAACTCCAATTCTATCAGCAGCCATCATATAGAAGGACAAGGGCAGCAGATACCTGGGAACACTGCTCCCTGCAAGTTCTCCTCCGAGCCACTCACTATCCTGACTTGAAATTATATCCCTGTTTCTTCACTGTCACCAGGTCAAAATCCTGGAATTCCCTCCCTAAGGGCATTGTGGGTTAACTTACTGCACCTGGACTGCAGCGTTTCAAGAAGGCAGCTCATCCCCATCTTCTCAAGAGGCAACTGAGGACGGGCAATAAATAATGGTGTAGTCAGTGACACCTATGTCCCGTGAATGAATAAGAATCAACAGTGAGCTTTGATCATAGAGTCTTGTAGAATCCCTACAGTGCAGAAAGACCATTTAACAAGAGCATCCTTTCCCCAGACCCCCATCCCTGTATTAACCACTGCTAATCTACCTAACCTACACACCTTTCCAATATGAGAGGAAAGCAAAGCACCTGGCAGAAACCCACACAGACATGGGGATAATGTGCCAACTTCACAAAGTCACCCAAAGCTGGATTCAAACGTGGGTCCCTGGCGATGTGAGGTAGCAGGGCTAACCACTGAGCCACTGTGCCACTCACAGTGTAAGGCACAGGAGGGCAGTGCTGTATGAAACTGAAGTAAACCTCCCACAGAAATGCCCAACCTCATGAATTTGAAAACATGTTGCAGGCAGGATGAAAGTAATCTTCAGACCTGGTAAATTTGGAGCGATGTGATTGAAATGCTCAATGTAACGAACACTCACTCGGCATTGTTATGATTGGCCTCACTTTGCCTTAACCAGGCTGTAATTAACGGGGGGTGACTTGATGCCTGAAGTTGTTCCATAATTCAACACTAACATCTCTCTCTTTAATGAGTATAAAATACACATTTTTAATTTAAAGTGAGCAGTTTTATGATGCTGGTCCCAATAATTCCAGCAATAATTAAATGCATATAAATAATGTCATTGCTAAAATGGAAGTAAAGTGAATTCAATTTGCTTTGTGTGTGATTACTTTTGTCACACAGCTGTAATTTTCACAATTACTTTGTAAGTTTCATTGCCATTAAAGTAATATATAAGAGACTGTCAAGTACACATGCTTCCCTTTCAGTGCTTTTCATGCTGGTGTGCATTTGGTTAAGTTGTCTAATGTCTGTGAAAGGGTGGACTTGGAAAATCACATTGGTAGCGCATCCCAAGAAAAGGAATTTGTGGAATGCCGATGACATTTTTTTTTGAACAGGCAACAGGCAATTCTGGATTTGATGATGTGTAATGAGGCAGACTTGATTCGGAAGCTGAAGGTGAAGGAACCCCTAGGGGGCAGTGATCACAGTATGATAGCATTCAGCCTGCAGTTTGAGAGGGAGAAGCTGGAATCAGATGTAATGGGATTACAATTGAGTAAAGGGAATTATAGAGACATGAGAGGGAGGAGCTGGCCAGGGTTGATTGGAAGGGGAGCCAAGCAGGGAAGATGGTGGAGCAGCAATGGCAGGAGATTCTGTGGGTAATTCAAGAGGCACAACAGAAATTCATCCCGAGGAAGAAAAAAACATACCAAGGGGAGGATGAGGCAAAGGTGGCTGACAAAGGGAGTCAGGGACAGCAGAAAAGCGAAAGGAAAAGCATTTAATGTGGTGAATATTAGTGGGAAGTGAGAGGATTGGGAAGCCTTTAAA
>NW_025209684.1:13153-17190 GCF_004010195.1 Chiloscyllium plagiosum
CTGTTTTATTTGGGAAGTTTCATTTGAAGAATGTATTTTAAAATATTCAGCATGTGTTTCTCATAACTATTTGAGATTTAAATCTGAACTAAAACTGCCTCTTCAATTGCTAAAGCACAGGAAACATTTTGTGGTTTTCTTGCTGTTCTAGATTTTGGAAATACTTTTCCTGACAGCTTTCACATTAGCCAAGTCTTAATTTGTTAAGGAAAATAATTTTTGAATAACCTGAATATGATTCTCCGAGGTTTTGATTTTAGAATTATTGATTGTTGTTTATAATTGACTGAATTGTTTAGGCAGTATAATTTAGAAGTTTATGGATTGTATAAAACTTGATAATATCATAAATAGTGAACAGAGTAACAGACTTCAAGAATTCAAAGAATATTGAAATAGGCAGACACAAGTTAGTGTCTTTAAATGTGTGACTGCCTTCATACTGATAACTACCTTGACAAGGAAGGAATGAGACAGGAAATGCAAAGATACTTTCAGCAGCTAACATTGTCTCTAGAGTTTCTCCATTCACAGGTAAAGCACACCTTGGGACCACCGCCCACCCCTCCACAACCTGATCCAATGAATTTAATCAGCTCCCCAGTCATGAGCATGAAAAGTGAAGAAGTTAACAATATTGAAGAGGAGGTCGGTACGCTTTTTGTCAGTGGCCTTCCTATGGACATTAAACCACGTGAGCTTTATCTTGTCTTTCGAACATTTAACGGATATGAAGGTGCTTTGATCAATCTAACATCACAACAGCCAGTTGGCTTTCTTACATTTAACAGCAGAGCAGAAGCAGAAGCAGCAAAGAATGCTGTATTCACCTGGCCTGCTGCTGCAGCACTGCACACTCAGATGC
This sequence comes from Chiloscyllium plagiosum, assembly GCF_004010195.1. Classification (NCBI taxonomy): domain Eukaryota; kingdom Metazoa; phylum Chordata; class Chondrichthyes; order Orectolobiformes; family Hemiscylliidae; genus Chiloscyllium; species Chiloscyllium plagiosum. Next base: position 14,019 of record NW_025209684.1, read on the forward strand.
ACTGGTATCCTCCATCTCAAGCATCTCCGCAAGGATGGCAGTCTCTTCAGCTTTGTTAAGTATTTAACTGCCCTAATCCAAAATTCAGATTTCTCTGAGGAGTGATGCAAGAACAGACTGAATTTTGTTTTCAGGTTGGACTTTACTGAAGGAGACTTTGGAGAACTGATTCGTTTCCACTCAGCTTGGACAGGATGGAGTGGTCACTAAGGACTGTGGATTTAAGAACTTTTACTGGTAAACGTTTTCCCACATGGAAGGATTCTTCAAATTCTAATTCATGTAATGGTCTAATAACTTTTGTTGTTATAATCATTGTATGCTGTGTGTCAATAACTTGCTTAAATACTGGCTGTTGGAGTCTTATGAAAGCTGGTAGTGCCATCTCAGTGGTTATCATGAAATGATAAAAGGAGGAAATGAGAATATATATAGGGTACAAGCAGGCAGGGAAAGAGTTAAGTTCTGAGCTTTGTGAAACTAGAGGTTCAGCTGAGCATGACTCAGATCAGATAAGAACTTGCAATTAACAATGGAGTGCTGGAGGCAAGGGTAATGGGTTAACAACGTGGAAAAGCATTCATTATGTTGAGTCATTTAACAATATAGGAAGAGTTCAGTATGCAAGGCCATTTTAACAAGGTGCAAAGTATTCATTATGTGAAGCCAGTTAAGATTAAGAACATTCATTGTGTAATAGCAGCTAGCTTAATATTTGCTATTGATACTTGTTGATTGTAACAGTCACCCAATCAATATGTATGTTGCCTTATCTGGATGCTCCTCCCTGTAAGATGACTACATAGTTCATGAAAAACTGCTGTTCCAGAGAAGACCGTGAACTTATGCCCTTGTGCACATGGGCAATCGTTCTCTCCCTCCAGGGCCTGGAATAAAGATGAAGGAGGAAAAACTATACTGTATCTCTGAGCATTTTGCTTCGACTGAGAGGGAAACAGGATGACACCTAAAATAAGGCGATCAGAGCTGAACAAAATATTCCAAGTGTGGTCTAACATAGAGCTGCAGCATTACCTCGCGGCTCTTAAACTCAATCCCCCCACTAAAAAAAAGGCCAATGCACCATCTGCCTTCTTAACAACCCTATCAACATGGGTGGTTACTTTGAGGGATCTATGGACTAGACCCTAAGATCCCTCCGTTCCTCCACACTGCCAAGAATCCTGCCTTTAACCCTGGAATCTGCATTCAAATTTAACCTTCCAAAATGAATCACTTCACACTTTTCCAGGTTGAACTCCATCTGCCACTTCTTAGCCCAGCTCTGCATCCTGTCAATGTCCCGTTTCAACCTACAACAGCCCTCCACACTATCCATAATTCCATCTACCTTCATGTCATCGCCAAACTTATTAACCCACCCTTCCACTTCCTCATCCAAGTCATTTATAAAAATCTCAAAAAGCAGAGGTCCTAGAACAGATCCTTGTGGAACACCACTGGTCATCGAGCTCCAGGCTGAATACTTTCCATCCACTACTACCCTCTGTCTTCTATGGACTAGTCAATTCGGTATGCCGACAGCCACATTTCCTGGTATCCCATGTCTCCATACTTTGTGAATGAGCCTATCATGGGGAACCTTATCAAACACCTTGCTAAAATCCATATGCACCGCATCAACGGCTCTACTATCATCATTGTGTTTTGTCACATCCTCAAAGAATTCAATAAGGTTTGTGAGGCATGACCTGCTCCTAACAAAGCCATGCTGACTATCTCTAATCAGACTGTGCATTTCCAAATAAACATAGATCTGTCTCTCAGAATTTTCTCCAATAATTTGCCCAGGACCAACGTAAGACTGACTTTCTTAATGCAAATAGTTTGGAGGGAGCAGATTTTGTCAGGTATGACCAAGATGAATGCATAGAATCTTTTTCCCAGGAATGGAGGATTGAACACTAGAGGACATAAGTCTAAGGTGAGAGGGGAGAGATGTAAGAAGGACGTGAGGGGCAGCTTCTTCACACGACAGAGTGCTGCATTTATGGGATGGGCTGCCAGAGAAAGTTGAGTCAGGTACAATAGCATAATTTAAAACACATTTGGATAGGTATATGGATAGGAAAGGTTTAGAGGGATATGGACTAAATGTGGACAATTGGAACTACCTGAGTGCCCAACATGCATCAGTTTGGACTGATGGGCCTGTTTCCATGCTGTATTAGTCTATGACTCTGTACCCTCCCACCATCTACAACAAACTGTTAGCATGGATAGCCCACACTAGTATAGGCAAGAATTTACAATTTAGCTGATCGTCCAGAATTTTATGAATCATGTTGTCTATTACTTCTTGTTTTTTTTTCCACCTACCCCATTTCTGCTGCTGCACTCATCATTATTATGTTCATATTCACATATATCACTACATTAACCATTTCCCCCATTATCAGTGAGAAATCTTATTGCTTCTCTATCCATAGTGTCATACGGCATGGAAACAGACCCTTTTAGGAGAAAGTGAGGTCTGCAGATGCTGGAGATCAGAGCTGGAAATGTGTTGCTGGAAAAGCGCAGCAGGTCAGGCAGCATCCAGGGAACAGGAGAATCGACGTTTCGGGCATAAGCCCTGAAGAATTCCTGAAGAAGGGCTTATGCCCGAAACGTCGATTCTCCTGTTCCCTGGATGCTGCCTGACCTGCTGCGCTTTTCCAGCAACACATTTCCAACAGACCCTTTTGCCCATGATGTTCATGCCGACCAGGTTTCCTAAGTTGAACTAGTCCCATTTGCCTGCCTTTGGCCCATATCCCTCTAAACCTTTCCTGTCCTTGTATCTGTCCAAATGTCTTTTAAATGTTGTTCTTCTGCTTGCCTCTACCTTACATTGTTGGGACTGTATTACAGGCCTCCCAACAGTAAGCGTGAGGTAGAAGAACAAATAGGTAAACCGATTATGGAAAGATGTAGAGGCAATAGGGTAGATGGGAGATTTAAAGTTTTCCAACATTGACTGGCATGCACGTAGCCTCAGAGGTCTGGATGGGGTAGAATTTGTGAGAAGTTTTCTAGAGCAGTATGTCAATAGTCCAATGAGGGAAGGGGCCATATTGGACCTGGTACTGGGGAATGAGCCAGGACAGGTGGTAGAAGTTTCGGTGGGGGATTTCTTTGGGAACAGTGACCACAATTCTGTAAGTTTTAG
>NW_025209685.1:0-10865 GCF_004010195.1 Chiloscyllium plagiosum
CATTCCTCATATACCAGACCATTCCCATCAACTTGTTCAGCACTGTTTCCAATCCTTTCCCGTCCCCACTTCCTAAAGGTCCAAACCCAGAACTGTGCAAACATCCAGATGGTGGAATTATTCAGAGTGGGATTGTGTGGGTGAACATCCTGAAACACTTGTTTCACTTTCACCGCATGTGGTGCTGTGCCATGCCCACTACCATGACACTTATTACCCCTGAACTCAACGTTATTTCAAGGGGTGCAACTTTCTTGATTTATACCTTGTTTTTAGCAAAGAGTTGATAGGGCGACCGGGCCAAGTTGAATCAAACAACCAAGGCTCGATGGCGACCTGAAGTAAGACAATCTCACATGCCAGTATTAACTCAAGCGACGAAGCGACGATCAGGCGACATTCTTACGTTTCCAACACCAAACCAGCTCAAAGTCGCTCAGATCCAACTAAATTACACTTTTCTTTCGGATTTCTGAGCTCCAAAGAGTTTCAAGAATATCGCCTTCTTATTCCGTCTCCTTGTTCACGGGACAGTGCTGTTTATCTCTTCCGCTTGGACTCCATCAGCAGAGTATTCAGCTATTTCCCTCCAATGGCAGGCAGTGTGAGGGGAGGCAAGCGTGGATGTGCTCTCAAGCTCGCTCTGATCGGCTCAGCCAGTTCCATCAAATGCTGGAAATCAGCAAGTTTGTTTGGGAACTTCCTGAAAATATAATTTATCTGAGAGTTGTCTGTTGGGAAAGACAGAATGTATTCCGGATTCTCTACCCTAGGTAAATTCATGTGAGGGCATGTTTGTGCAGCCTGTTTGCTGTTCAGAATCCATCTTCACAGCAATCCTGCAGAAAGGCTTTTATAACAGTGACACCGGTTTCTATGCTGCAATCGGGCAGCTGTTAACACCTGCCCTAGATGAAGAGAATGCGAATGAAACCCTCAGTCACTTAGAGTCATCCTCATGGCCCGGAGCTGCGGGGCTGCAGACAGTCTAACGCGGAAGGGAGGGTTAAAATGAAACGTTGTTTCACCATCAGCCACTCTGTCTCAGAGACAGGAGGAGGGACAGCATCAACGTGTGGCATCACTCACGCGCCGACAGAAGCTGTTCAGCCCATCGAGTCCTGGGCGACTCTCTGTAGCTTGTATATCTCTGTGGTTATTCATATTTGGCCATCTATGTTATAATAATGCGGAACTGTGTCAGTGTCATAATCCTGTCTCCAACAAGTTGATCCAATTGTCACTCACGGCTTTTCACTTCAGGGGAAGGACACTGCTGTTCGAACCAGCATAGGGAATAACTGCAGGGCGTCATGAGCATAGAGCACTCTACAACTGATATCTCACGGCTTTTCACTTCACGGGAAGGACACTGCTGTTCGAACCAGCATAAGGAATAACTGCAGGGCGTCATGAGCATAGAGCACTCTACAACTGATATCCCTCACCTTTACCAGTTTATTCCCAGCTCTGGCAAATGATTTTGCGAATCAGATCAGAGCAGACCGACAGAGAACAGGAAAACAGCTTCCAGACCTTCACAAGTGTGGTTCCTCACCTGTGTAAATTTGGCGGGTGCATCAGTACGAAATATTCATTTCAGACACATTGAGTGAAAGGAAGCGGAAAGTGATAAAACATGCAATACGTAGAATGGAGCTATGTTATACAGGAACACTGGCGGGGACAGTACACACACTGAAACCTGGAATTGTCAACGAGCAGAGGATGTTTTCAATCCATTAATTTCGGGGGTATGAGCCCAATACGCTCCCGCTGGGCCGCTCTGTTAGCGCTGACCACAGCAGTTTCCCGCTGACACAGCAGTCTGGCGTGTGGCATGGCAATCAGTGTCGTGGAAGAGAAACGGGAACGCACTCTTCAGCTCCATATCAAACACAGGTTTGGGGATCGGGGAGGCGGCTAGAGGGAGTGGGAGTTATTCAAATTCTGGAAAGCTGTACAAAAGGGAGATTTCCATGCACAGGAACCCATCTTCTTTTGGGAACCTTGTGCAAATAACGCCATCTGAAACAGATGAAACATTCTGAAGCAGAACTGCAGGGAAAGAGAAAGTCTCTCCCAATCATCGGGAACTGTGTCTGTGTCCTCCTCGAAGTTACAGCGAAGGCTCTTCTGTCTGAATCAGCATGGGATGTTACTGCAGCATATCCTGTCGCTCAGGCACACTGCACCTGATATGTATAATCTTTATAACGTTACCCCAAGATCAGAGAATAAATTTCACAGCTCACATCATCCCAGAGTGACAGGGAACAGAAGAAATCGTTTCAGAGCATCATCTTTACACCTCTGGGAAGAAAACGGATGTTGGAGTGCAGATAATCTCGACTGGTGCTGTTGTTGTTGTTTGTGTGACAACAAGAGCAGGTACCAGGAAATGTTTATCTTGCTTCTTAAAACAGGCGTGAAACTTTGCAGAGCATAGACAAATCTACCTGCTGTTAGTGAAATGATGAACAGCAGAGTATAGTTCACACCATGGGTCGATATCAGGATAGATAGATTGAGACAGCGTCGGATGTCATTGAAGGGAGCCCTGTCGCTTAGACACACTGCACCTTTTGTACAATGGTGCAAAAGCACGGACCTTTTCTGTAGAGGGGACAACTTCAAAATCGTTAATGCTGCAAAATTCACAAGTATGTGAAACAGCAAAGCAACCACAGAAATTGGTGTTACGTGACGGGGTAAACCCCTCTGCAAAAGTAAACCGACAAAACAGAAAAGATTCACCCCGTACTGTATTCTGTAAAAATTCAAGAGGCAAAGAACTATTCCAAAAATCACTATTTAAAGTTAAAAATAACAATTCTATTGTTTTTTTAACATTTGACAGAGAATAATCAACTTATAACTACTTACAACTCATTTCTCTAAAGCTTGTGCTCTACAATACCTTCCCGAACTCCGACCCCATTAACATTTACAAAAAAAATCAATTTACAAATCAGCTAGTTGAAGAATCTTCTCTTCGTATCTTTCTCTGTATATTTTTTTTCCAGGTCCGTGTTGATGCTTCTTTTCTATGCAAACTATTTCTCAGGATAGGCAGCTCTTGGAGATGTTACTAACATCCTCCATCTGTTGGTCTTTTAGATGCTCTCTTTGCTGTTCTTTGCCGCTCTGGGTAACTGTTCAAAATGGACGATATTTGTCCCACAAAACGTCGGATCGTTTCATTGGTTTTAACATTGTAAAAATACCACATCAAAACTTGATTGGGGCATAATTGAAACTGATTGGCCGAATTCGAATTTGTTTTTGTATCCATGTAACACAGCTGTTAGTTGTTTTGACCTAATGTTATGTTGTTACCTTGTTCTGGACTCCTTGTGCTAGCCAGACATTTCAGCACCATTAAAAGTGCATTACACCACAACTTCATAACAATGGCATTTGCCAAGACAGTCTATTTCGCTCAACATCGCCTCTGTCAATCTCATGTGCCTGAGATTTGAACAATCTCTGGTCTATGTTAATTAAAACTGCCCTATTCTCATAACCTTAGATTTAACACACTCGGTTTTGTATGTCTTACAATATTAATTGATTCCTCACTGTGTTACTTCAACACCCGTTGAGAAGAAATTAAAATGAGAACAACAGTCACCTGTGTGACTGCGATTTGACCCAATGTTGCTGCAGCCAACCGATTCAGCTGCAAGCAAAATAGCCCACACCTTTCCTGTGCCAGTAATGAGACTGCATAGCATAGTGGGGAGTTTTAATGAGTTGAATTAGACTCAGCGTCATTTCTCAGGATGACATTTACTGGGATATAAAGAGATGATGAAATAGACGGGGGTTGGGGTGTGGAATATAGTTAAAAAGGATATGGCCAGAGTTCCTTTGATACAAAATCGTTAGAGATGACGGAAATGAGGGTTACTGGGAGATAAAGCCACGAGGAAAGAAAAGAAGGGATTTAATTGGATGGTGGAATAGACGAAGACTGCAGCCAACCGATTCAGCTGCAAGCAAAATAGCCCACACCTTTCCTGTTCCAGTAATGAGACTGCATAGCATAGTGGTAAGTTTTAATGAGTTGAATTAGACTCAGCATCATTTCTCAGGATGACATTTACTGGGATATAAAGAGATGATGAAATAGACGGGGGTTTAGGTGTGGAATATAGTTAAAAAGGATATGGCCAGAGTTCCCTTGATACAAAATCGTTAGAGATGACGGAAATGAGGGTTACTGGGAGATAAAGCCACGAGGAAAGAAAAGAAGGGATTTAATTGGATGGTGGAATAGATGAAGAATCACGCGACACAAATCAGGAATGACTGATTTGTGTCCTAATGGAGCTTTTCCAGCTGATGTGATGTTGGAAAGGATAAATAGACGGAAATTCCCTCGTTTAGGTGAATGTATAAGTAAAGGTTAAAGCTTCAATATCAGTGAGGAACGACAAAGAAGTTTACAACAGGTACTTTTATTCTGAGAGTTATTGAAATTGGAGATGATTTTTCAGCAGAAGAAAACCTGTTAGAAGATGATTCCAGCATATTTGAAAGACCACGTGCAGACACACAAGGAGGGAATTTAACAGGGACAGGGATTCTGAGCTGCCTGAATGGGGAGGCAAAATGGACGCACTCACAAATTGTTCAGCGTTCATCGGAAAGAAATTGCTAAATGCCTGCAACTGAACATGTTAAGTGTAAGAAGATCTTGTGTTGAAAGGTGTAGCAGCTGGTTCTCTAACTACAGACTGTTAATGTGCTGATCTGTTTGTTTTAGCTTTGCATTGAATGGAAGCCGGTTAGCTCAGTCCGCTGGCTAACTGGTTTATGGTATAGAGTGAGACTAACAACGTGTGATTAACTGTCGCACTGTCTCAGTTGGCTATAAGGATCATCATCTCCTCCGCTCACGTGATCTGTAATACAATGGTGACTCCAGTGAGTAGGAACGGACCTGTCGATATCAAGCATCATTATCTTTGCCATCTGTTGCCTTGAACATTTGGTCACAATGACCAGGAACGGGACTGATTCCTTTTAATACTCACTCATCTCCGTCCGAAAAATCCAGCGACAAGACTCATCCTTATTCCTGTTTGAACCGTTTGTTCCACACAGCATCAAAACTATTTGTCATGACTTTAAGAGATTCGGTGACAACATTCAATCTACCCAAAGAAATAAATTGAATTCCTTTCGAACGGTTAATGGAGCTGTGTGAGTTTGCTGCAAACAGGATTATATGAAACGAGTTTAAGAGCCTTTTCAAGAATGTAATCCAGTGCAGTGTTAGAGATTTGAAAAAGGTCATCAAGCTAAAACATTATCTCTGTTTCTCGATCCACAGATGGATAATTACTTCAGGAATATGTGCAGTTTTACGGTTAACAATTGAGACATTTCCCAAGTCAGAAACTGGAGTTTTAGAATAGATGCTGCTTTATTCGACATTATTCTTCAACTATGCTTCAGTCTGATGCTCCAATAATTCCTGATAAACGTCAGGAAAAGCAACTTTAGATAACGATTGGAATTACAACTGCGGCGTTTTTACACGCTGTTAAGTACCAAGCGCTGATCAGTTGCTCCACTGGAGCCGCCGGCAGCAAGTCTATAACGTGCTCTACTCGTACCACTGGGACCTTCGACCCGCCTGTTCTACTTTTGCTGTGGTTCTGAAATTAAAGCTAAGGCAGAGGAGGAGGAACTGATATGGACCTGTGACTTCTCGAGCATCAGGTTCAGGAAATGGGACATAGAAAAACGTTGTGCAAAATAGACTTGAATGAAAACTGGGTTTCTGTGGGTCGTTGCGTTGTTTACAGACAATGTTATATTATCGCTGTCACAGGACTTCTCATTTGGTCGGCTTCAATTTGGCACAGAATTCGATTCAATAACACTTCACTATCTTTCTTCTGCCTGTTCCTACAGACAACAAGAAATATACTGCACTCATCATCAATATTCAACATGGTTACATCCAAGGACATGTTGCACAGTTTTCATGAATACTGAAGAATGTTCTGTAAGAGTAAATTGAATTTCAGTTTAAATTGTAAAGTGATAAAAATCCAGAGTAAGATCCAGAATGCCCGAAATTCATGATTATTACCGTGGCCAGAATTCTAGCCAGGCAAAGGGGAAATCTGTCCCTGAAACCACAATATCCACACGGCCGTTCGCTCCATGTATCCAGTTGGAAACCTGTGTGAAGGAGCATGCAGTCTGACAGAGCGCCTGGGAGAACCCTCCACTGTCTGATCTAAAGCTACAACAAGAGCTGTGTATTCCAGATGTGAGAGCGGTGGGATAAAGTGGAGGTGCTTGGTATTCCGTGGTGTAGATTTACAGGGTCCTCATCATGTTATTGTTTAAGACCCTCTGTCAGAAACAGCACAGACAGAGAGGAATAGGAGGGGACCATTTCACCCGCAAGCTCTATCCCGCCATTTGATATCATTATGGCTGAGCGATCACGTCAATGTATTTTCCCAGCCCATCCACATCAACTTGTTGCCCAAAGGCGAAAAGACACTGAATAAAACGAAAAACTCTTTGCAACCGTGGGAGGGAAATGCGTTTAGAGACAGTGGGTTTCAGCAGTTGGTTTTGTGAATGAGCAGCATATTCTGGACTGATCATGTTTCAAATGATGCGATTCCCTCAAAACTCACCACCAAGAAGGTGAGGAATCTTCTCTGGTCAGTAGCGGGGACGAGAACTCCAGACGATGGAAACTGATGATGAATCAGCAGAAAAATCATTGATTCAGCTGAAATCTGAACTAAACTCCGATTCTGTTGGGACTCAAACCCACATACTTTGAATCACAATCTTAACAATGCAGTAGAAGTCCAGCACGACTTTCATTGTGCCACAGAGGTGAGCTAGCTTACATTTTACTGCACCCAGCGTTACGGTGTTCAAGTCTTTCATCAAACATCTATTTATCCTCGCCCCACTTTCCAGTACCTTGTCCTTATCCGTTCATGCTCTAGCTCCTCAGGTGTTTAGCTAAATACTCCCGAAGTGTTCTGATGACTCTTAGATTTACCATACGTTCACACCGTGAGTTTCAGACACACAACACTCTCAGGATGCAAACGTTCTTCCTAAATCGTCTCTGAACATCCTCTCTCCAGCGTTTCATCCATATCCCTGGTTATTAAACCTTCCTATTAGAATTTTATTCCTGTCACACGTATCTACTCCCTTTCTGTGCACGGTAATCAATTCCTCTCTCAGATTTCTCCGGTCTCAGATTAAGAGCCCAAATGGGGCTCATCTATCTTAGCAGTGACGAGAGTGTAGGGCTTTAAAAAAGCACAGCCGGTCAGGCAGCATCCGAGGAGCAGGAGAATCGATGTTTCGGGCATAAGCCATTCGTCAGGAATGAAAATTTTGTGTGGGGTTTGAGGGAGGGGAATGGGATTGGTGGTCAGGTAGCTGGGAAAGCGATAGGTGGATGAAGGTGAGGGAGAAAGTGGTAGTTCAGAGGGGGATTGATGGCCGGGTCCAGAGAGCAGTGCCGAGTTGGAGGCTTTGGACTGGGATAATATGGGGGGATGTGAAATGAGGAAGCTATTGAAATACACATTTTTCCCGTGTGGTTGTAGGGTCCTAAGGTGGAATATAAGACGTTCTTCCTGCAGGCATCGGCTGGTAATGGAATGGCAGTGGCTTGTGCCCGAAGCATCGATTCTCCTGCTCCTCTGATGCTGTCTGACGTGCTGTGCTCTTCCAGTACTACACTTCCGACTCTGAGCTCCAGCACCTGCAGCCCTCACTTTCGCTTATCTTCGCAGGGGGAATGGTCGAGCTCAGACACCACCTTGGTAAATCTACTCTGACCACGTTCCCGTGCAATCACACGTTTCCTGAAGGCTGGCGATCAGAACAGAACAAATTATCCAAAGAAAAGCAGAAATATCTGAACAAAACCAGCAGGTCTCGTCGACCTGAGGAGAGATTTTCGAGCCAAACGATCCGCCTTTGGAACGAATGGTATGTCTGGGTGGAGCAGGGCCTAAAATGATTGAACTCAATGTTGGGTATGAAGACTGTATGGTCTCTCAGTCGGAAATGACGTGCTGCTCTTCCAACTCGCGCTGTGCTATGCGGGAGCGCTGCAGCAGACCAAACTGACATGGAGGCATGTGAACACAGTGGGATGTGGCAGTGACAGGAACCTGGAAGCTTAGGGTCTTAGTTTGCTTGCCGACAGAATGTAGGTGTACTTATGTTTGTCACCCGCTTTGTTTTTCTCTCCACAGTCTCGATGAGACCACATTCTGAGCAGGAAATGCATTTTGCTCAGTTGAGTGATGGGTAGATAAATCAATGGAACCTTACACAGTAATGGGAGACATCGTAAACCAGCAGCTTTACACCTTCTGGGATTTCGTGTAATGGTGTCAAATGGGGATGTGCTGGGGGTCAAGGAGGATTGGACGATGGTGTACAGAGAGCAATTGTCCTGCATAGTGCCGGATTTCAGTGGTGTGGGCCAGTGGGGAAAGGGCAGTAGAATGTATATCTTCCTGAGCTACCTGCTATAAGTAAACACCTCACTCCGGAGCAAAATTATCAAATGATTTTCATTTCAACAACAGCACCAGGTACAGCTTGAGAAGTTACGTGTTTGTACTGTCACTGTCACCCCTGTCTCCCCGGGAGCAGTAGTACTCCCCCACGCTGAATCAGACAGCACAGTTCTTCCTGTGACATGTCCCTTCGAGAATGGAAGGACAGGTATCAATAATCCATACTTGGAATGGAGTATCTGTATTGCTCAATAACAATTGCTTAACTATCCTAACTCCTTTTCAAATCACTTTATCCACATCCTTGTATGTCTTGGCATCATAAATTCACATTTGAATACTTCGGAAAGTTATGTGGATTTCTGCCTCTCCGACCCTTGCATACACTGTGTTCCCCATTTCAACCACCCACTGTTTGAAAACGTTTTTCCATGCATTCACTCTAATCTTTCCGCCTCTGACCTTAAATCGATGGCCTCCCGTGATTGAAATTTCCATCAAAGCAAAACATGTATTTCAGTCTACGCTATTCATATCCCTCAGTACTTTGTACATCTTAACCATGCCTCTCTAAATCTCTTCTTCTCTAAGAAAAACAACTCCAGTTTGTCCAATCTCTCTTCTTCAGCCAGACAATATCCTGGCAAATCTCCCCTGCATAACTACACACAATAGTCTCGCTAGAGCCCAATGAACAAGTGAAATAAATGATGCGGAAGTCGACAGAAACTGGTGTTTTATGAATAAAGTTTATTTTCCTCAATGCTTCCCTGTGCCCTTTTCCTGAGCCTGATGTTTCAATAATCGCTGGTCCATGTCAGTAAAAGCTGCGCCATGTGGATTGAGCTCACAACTGCGGTATCGAAATGGATCAAATAGTTTCAAAGTCCCGATGGTAAGACTTGGGCATGGTCACCCTGTAACAGTGAGCACAGCAACACAGACTAAAGGAGGTGAATGTGAAAGTGATTGTAAGGGAAATGGGACGGGGAACATAACGGAGGTATGTGAGTGCGGGAGGTAGGGAATTCTCCGAGAATGGTGAGTCTGGATCCTGATATATGATTCGCAGAGATGTGTGAGAGAGAGTGGGGGTTTGATGGAAAAAAGACATAATCTCAGAGAATGCCTTCATGTAAAATCAACTGATTCCTTTCTGTGTTTCTTCAGCAATAATCATAAGGAGTAAAACGTAGTGACTCGGATTCGAACGATCTTACTGCGGCCACAATGCAGAATATTTTAACATTCAAACCACCACTGGGTCATGCAAAGACCCGCGTTTAAAACAGCAATAATTACAGTGACAGAGGATGCGTTAGGCAGAGAAGCAGATGCACAGCAGGAATATTACGTGAGCGACTGCGGACATGTGGGAATTCAGAATTAGCTGAATCCTTAAATTCGATATCACCAGACGCTGTGGTGGTTTCATCGAATACTGCATGTTGAAGACTGAGTTTGATAGATTTCTAGAAAAAAAAAGGTTCAGGGGATGGTGCGGGATATTGGTGCAATGTATGTTTCAATAACAATGTGTTATTAACTATGTGTTAATAACAGTTTCTTCACCAACTTCCCTACACAAGGAAGTACACGTTGCTGCAGTCAGTCACATCACTCCAGTTCCTGAAACCAGAATCAGACAAACTTTGTGGCACAGCCTCGAATACAAAACTGGAAGTGGCGGTGGAAAAAGTGAGGACTGCAGATGCTGGAGATCAGAGCTTAAAAATGTGTTGCTGAAAAAGCGCAGCAGGTCAGGCAGCACCCAAGGAGCAGGAGAAACGACGTTTCGGGCATGAGCCCTTCTTCAGGAATGAGGAGGGTGTGCCAAGCAGGTTAAGATAAAAGGTAAGGAGGAGGGATTTTGGGGAGGGGAGTTTGGGAATGCGATAGGCGGAAGGAAGTTAAGGTGAGCGTGATAGGCCGGAGAGGGTGTGGGGGCGGAGAGGTCGGGAAGAAGATTGCAGGCCAAGAAGGGGGTGCTGAGTCTGAGGGTTGTGACTGAGAAAAGGTGGGGTGTGGAAATGAGGAAGCTGGAGGAATCTGCTTTCATCCCTTGTGCTTGTAGGGTTCCTAGGCAGTAGATGAAGCGCTCTTCCTCCAGGCGTCCTGTTGCCATGGTCTGGCGATGGAGGAGGCCAAGGATCTGCATGTTCTTGGCGGAGTGGGAGGGGGAGTTAAAGTATTCAGCCAGGGGGCAGTTGGGTTGGTTGTTGCGGGTGTCCCAGAGGTGTTCTCGGAAACATTCTGCAAGGAGGCGGCCTATCTCCCCAATGTATAGGAGGCCACATCGGGTGCAGCAGATGCAGTAAATGATGT
>NW_025209685.1:11501-12188 GCF_004010195.1 Chiloscyllium plagiosum
CGTGATGGGGGATGGATGTGTATAGGGACTGGAAGTGGTGGTGGACATGAGCGTGTGAAGCTATTCTGTGGCACCAGTGACATGATTGGTAAAGGCCCAGTCATAGACTCATAGAGTTATAGAGATGTACAGCATGGAAACAGTATCTTCAGTCCAACCCGTATATGCCGACCAGATATCCCAACCCAATCTAGTCCCACCTGCCATCACCCGGCCCATATCCCTCCAAACCCTTCCTATTCAGATATCCATCAAATGACCTTTGAAATGTTACAATTGTACCAGCCTCCACCACTTTCTCTGACAGCTCATTCCATACATGCACCACCTTCTGTATGAAAATGTAGCCCCTTAGGTCTCTTTTATATCTTTCCATTTTCAACCTAAACCTATGCCCTCTATTTCTGGCCTCTCCAACCCCAGGGAAAAGATTTTGTCTGTATATCCAAGCGCGTGAAATGCTGAGGCTGTGAGTACTTCTGGTCAAAGGCGGGGTGGAAGGCATATTGGTCTCAATCTATTACATTATTAAGATTGAGCAGCAGCACTAACCCACACTGAGGATTGGCTCAGAGGAAGCATGCTGGAGCCTTAAGTGAGAGGTCGACGTATTGAAAGTATTCTAAGAGATTTTCCTTAACAAAGCGATATTTTGTTGCTTTGACAGTAAGAACTGCTTTTGCTCAC
>NW_025209685.1:13421-13787 GCF_004010195.1 Chiloscyllium plagiosum
AGTATGCTGTGTGGTGTAGACGGACAAAGAGATCATGGAGTGGACATTCACGATCGCTGAAGATCAATGGACAGGGGAATCAGTTGGAAGGAAGTGCGTACTGTAGATGCTGGAGATAGGAATCAAGATTAAAGTGGTTCTGAAGAAACACAGCAGGTCAGGCAGCATCCGAGTTGCTAAAATAAAATGATGTTTCGGGCAAAAGCCCTTCATCAGGACGAAAGCTGGGAGTCTCGAGGGTGGAGAGAAAAACGGGAGGGCTGGGTCTGGGAAGAATTTAGCTGAGAATGCTGTAGGTGGATGGAGGTGGGGTTAAATGTGATAGGTCGGAGAAGAGGGTGGAGCGGATAGGTGGGAAGGAAGATA
>NW_025209685.1:14937-17191 GCF_004010195.1 Chiloscyllium plagiosum
CACCGTCCTCCTGACCTGTCCCACTTATGCATCCTCATTCCCACCTATCCGCTCCACATTCTTCTCTGACCTATCACGTTCACCTCCCACCTCCATCCACTTACTGCGCTCTCAGCTACCTTCTCCAAAGCCCCATCCCTTCCCATTTACCTCTCCATCCCACATGCTTCCAGTCTCATTCCTGATGAAGGGCTTTTGCCCGAAACGTTCATTTTTCTGCTCCTCAGATGCTGCCGGACCTGCTGTGCTTCTCCAACACCACTCTAAGCTTGTGGGGAATCAGTTGAGTGAGAGGGTTGTCGGATATTTTCTGTTGTTGACCACAGGCTGTGGATGATAGGAGAACTTTAGCAACCACCAGTTTAGGGAACAGCTTAAGGACTGAGCACAAGTCTGGTCACCGCATAAATCAACATTTGTCTAAAATTGTAAGACAAAAGATGGAAGGCTGAAATATGCAATATTGCCCATCAAGACTGTTTCACCATTCAATGAGTTTATCACTGATTCCTTTCCAAGTCAGGGTGCTATGCGCCTTGGAGGGTAACTTGCAACTGGTGATGTTTCGTTGCATCTTCCAACATTGTCCTTATAGTCAGGACAGCTGTAGAACTTTGAACGTTCTGTCAAAATGCCCAGATGACTTACTTCAGTGCATCTTGTAGTTGGTGCACTCTGCTGAATTGTGCCTTAGCGGTGAAGAGAATGAATATTGCAGAAATTGAAGAGGGTACAATTAAGTGACTGCATTGTCTTAAATGGTATCCAGTTCCTTAAGTGTTATTGAAGTTACACCCATCTAAGCAATTGGAGAGAGTCGCGTTCCACGCCTCATTTGTGCGTTGCAAACGATGTAGGATTCATGGTGACACGAGTTGAGTTTATAATCAAAAAATGACTACCAAAGGACATGTTTTTGTTGTCAAACTGTTTATCTAGACAGTTCAAAACCTTGTTTCCCTAAATACTAGCTTTGTGGACGATTACATGGGGTAGTTTGGTTACAGTAAAGCCATTGAATGTCAGTGGGATGTGATTAGATTTTCATTTGTCAGAGTTATCATTACTGTATTCCGTCCTTGTGTGGAATGATCTGATTCCAGTCGCTATCTGATTTCAAGATCCATTTCCCATCTGTGCTTGAAATTTCAATCGTTCCTTTAGATAAATTTCTCTACTTGCCTTAATAATATGTAAGGACGCTGCAGAGGACAGCAGAGATTTGAGAGGATGTTGTCAACATTGGATAAACTGGACCTTCGTGGAATGATTGGTTAGGCTGGGATTATTCTCCTTGAAACAAAGGAGGCGGAGGGGAGCTCTATTATCACATAATAACATTTATAAACGTTCAATATTCATGGGATCTTAACAGGGTAGTTACGGGCAGGTGGTTTGTCCTCTGGTATGAGGAGAGCACCATAGGACATGAAGTCACAATTCGTTATTGCCAATTTAATTCAGAAATGAGGAGTAATTTCTTTGCTCAGGGGCCAGTGATTCTGTGGAACCCTTTCCAGAAACTTTTGTTTTAGCTGAGTTATTGTGTATTTTCAAAATGTGCCAGTCAGATATTTAACCAGAAAGACGATGAAGCTGTGTCGACGTAAGGCTGGAGAATGGAGTTGAGGATTATCAGATCAGCCATGACTTCGTTGAATGGTGGAGCAGACTCGATGGTCTGAATGGCCGACTTCCAATCTACATCATTTGGTCGAACGTATTATTCTATTGATAAATTTGGAATTCTGAGGGGATGGGATGAAGTGATAGAAACGGTTTCTCAAACTTATCAGAAAGATCAGGAACAAGGCTGATAAACCCATGAACAAGAAATGTGTTGTTGCCTGGAAACAACAAATGGCACTGGGCACACCGCAGATAGGTATGTGCAGAAGTTTTGATTGCTAAAGAAAATCGGTGGATCCAATGCTGTTGGCAACTTGGTGATCGTGCTAGATGATCGATCGCAGTGTGATTCACACGGCAATAGTTTGTGAAAGAATGAAATGTTTGTTTCATTGGGCACTGGGCACACCGCAGATGGGTTTGTGCAGAAGTTGTGATTGCTAAAGAAAATCTGTGGATCTAATGCTGTTGGCGACTTGGTGATCCGGCTGGATGATCGATCGCAGTGTGATTCACATGGCAATTGTTTGTGAAAGAATGAAAGGTTTGTTTCATTGGAGAAGGTTTCTGCTTTTCCAGTTCCAATTGACTATTTGAAATACTGATCAGACCTTTGTGTGGAGTG
>NW_025209686.1:0-2778 GCF_004010195.1 Chiloscyllium plagiosum
GACGGAACTGAGGAGGAACCTCAGCTCCTAGAGGGTTGGCAATCTGTGGGACCCCCTGCCCCAGTCAAAGCTACCTCGTTGAAAGTTGATCGATAGATCTTTGAACAGTGAAAGGATTAAGGGTTAGGGTGAGGGGGCAGGTAAGTGGAGGTGAGTCCACAGAAAGATCAGCCCTGATTTCACTGAACAGTGGGACAGGCTCAATGGGTTACTCCTAGTTAGAACATAGAAGATAGAACAGTACAGAACAGGCCCTTCAGCCCATGATAGTTCTCATGGAAGAAAAAGGAGGAGAGTAGCTAAACCTGAATGCGGATCAATGGGAGACTGAAACACGTGGGGGGAAAAAAAGAGCGTGGAAATCTTACAGTTGCCGCTGGGATAACTTTGTATCTCGGTTCACCGTAAAAGGCAAAAGTACTGTTGGAGGAAATGGTATATCAAGGGTCAGAGGAGAGCGAGCAGGAAGAAATAATTAAAGAAACATCCAGGATAGGTATCAAATCCAACCTCACCCTGCTGGGCTGCTGGCTGGGAGAGAGTGGATGGGGTCAGATCGGATTTCCCCCCAAAACTCCGTAACATTGTAGAATGGACCCAGAACACCATACTTTATAAACTCCAGTCAGAGAAATGACAGGAGAGAGACACACACACACAGACACACACACACAGACACAGACACACACACAGACACACACACACAGACACACACACAGACAGAGAATGCATCATTTGGGCAGACCTTGCATACACTAGTGCCCTACTGAGGGTGAAATACATGGGATGGATTTCTGAGGACGTATGTTAGAGACATACAGCACAGAAACAGACCCTTCGGCCCAACCCGTCCATGCCAACCAGATACCCTAAATTAATCTAGTCTCCATTTGCCAGCATTTGGCCCCTATCCCTCCAAACCCTCCCTACCCATGTCCCCAATCCAGGTGCCTTTTAAATGCGGTCATTGTACCAGCCTCCACCACTTCCTCTGGCAGCTCATTCCAAACACATACCACCCTCTGGGTGAAAAGAAATTGCCCCTTAGGTCTCTTTCCCCCTCTCAACCTAAACCCCTCTAGTTCTGGACTCCCCCACCCCAGGGAAAAGACCTTGTCTATTTACCCTATCCATGCCCCCCCCCCCCTCATGATTTTATAAACCTCTATAAGGTCACCCCTCAGCCTCCGACACTCCGGGGAAAACAGCCCCAACGTATCCATGAAAATCCCACAACATTGTCTTTATTTGCTTCTCAATTCCTGAACTTTCTCAACAACAAACAAAAGACACACGTACCCTCTGGCTCGGTCATTATTTTGAAAACCGTTGAACAAAAGCAGAGAAAAACACAGAGCTAGCAATGGCGGATATTCCCAGCTCCCACATAAACAGAACGTCTGTCTTCAAAAACAGGTGAGCTGGAACAGAGAAATAAGAGAGAGTTTTAAAAGGAAACCATCCATCCAGCTTTTACAACCAATTTTAACGTCTCCCACACCTTAGTTAAGCGGCTTACAAACTCTTTTATGAAAGGAAGATTAATGAAGAGAAACTTGCAGGTCTCACCTTCTGTCAGTGACTCAGATCCAGCTGAAGCAGTGATGAAATCCCAAACTTTTTCAAAACTTCAAAAAGAAAACGTTTCTGCGCTCCTACAGATTTCAGTAAAACTGACACCTCTCTCCCTGCAGTTCAACACATACAGTCACCTCCCCCCACCCCTCTCTCACTGCTCTTTCTCTCCCCCCCAAAGCTCAGCATGAACTCACCTTAACCAAGGCAAATGTTCAAAGGTGGGAGGGAGTGAGGGACAGAGAAACCAGCCAGTCAAACACACCCTTCCCCCCCCGGTCATAGGCAGCCAGGAGGGCATCCATTTAAAACCACATTCACCTCCAGATACCTTACACCTGTGTCACTGGTCTGATTGTAACAGGGCAGTTCCTCATTAACCATTTCAAGAAAAGCAGGAGTTAATGTTGTTTTTAATTTTGAGAAAGGGAAGCAGTTATTGGTGAGTGACAGCGTGTAGGATTTGGAATCGCTGACCCATTCAGGAATGACTTGGACTGGGGTGCAGGAAGTTAAAAATTTCAGGAGTGGTAGCCGAAGGCTGGGTTTATTTACCCCCCCAACTCGGGAAGATGGGGATGAGCTGCCAATCCCAGGCTACAGTCCGACAGGTTTATCTGGAAGCACTAGCTTTCGGAGCTCTGCTCCTTCATCAGGTACAGAAGAACCTCGATTCTCCAGCATTCGATTATCCGAGTTTCGGATTATCCGGACAAAATACTCCCCGTCGTGTCATTTGGATAATCGAGGTTCCTCTAGTGGGGCAGGATCATAGGACACAGAATTTATAGCAAAGGATTAAAGTGTCATACAACTGATGTGATATTATACAGTCATAGAGACATACAGCACGGAAACAGACCCTTCGGCCCATCCCGTCCATGCTGACCCAGATATCACAGAGTCAAAGAGCTGTACAGCACAGAAACAGGCCCTTTGGCCCAACGTGGCAATGCTGACACAAATATCCCAACCCAATCTAGTCCCACCTGCCAGCACCCGGCCCATATCCCTCCAACCCCTTCCTATTCATGTCCCCATCCAGATGCCTCTTAAATGCTGTCATTGTACCAGCCTCCACCACTTCCTCTGGCAGCTCACTCCATACACGTACCACCCTCTCGGTGAAAAAGTTGCCCCTTAGGTCTCTTTTATATATTTCCCCTCTCACCCTAAACCTATGCCCTCTAGTTCTGGACTCCC
>NW_025209686.1:3058-4307 GCF_004010195.1 Chiloscyllium plagiosum
AGATCCTGTTGTAATCTGAGGTAACCCTCTTCGCTGTCCACTACACCTCCAATTTTGGTGTCATCTGCAAACTTACTAACTGTACCTCTTATGCTCACATCCAAATCATTTATGTAAATTACAAAAGGTAGAGGGCCCTTGTGGCACTCCACTGGTCACAGGCCTCCAGTCTGAAAAACAACCCTCCACCACCATCCTCTGTCTTCTACTTTTGAGCCAGTTCTGTATCCAAATGGCTAGTTCTCCCTGTATTCCATTATGTATTGAACAACCCTTGATTGCTGTCCATGTGCTGTAGGGTAGACCCACAATGCCCCTGAGGGAGGGAATCCCAGGATTCTGACCCAGGAAGGAACGGCCGATAGATTTCCAAGTCGGGATGGTGAGGGGCTTGGAGGGGAACTTGCAGGGGGGGGGTGTTCCCATGTACCTGCTGCCCCTTGACTGATGAAGGGGCAGTGCTCCAAAAGTGTGTGATTTCACATGATGCCAGTATTGTGTGATTTGTCCTTCTGGATGGTCATGGGTTTGGAAGGTGCTCTCTGAGCTGAATGTCCGCAGGGCTTCTCGTAGATGATATCGACCGTCGGTCCTGGAATCCGATTGAGGGAGCAGCCATTTTCGGCAGGATGTCCAGGCCTCTTGGGTGGGAAGAGCTGGGATTGTCCCCTTTGGAGCAGGGAAGGTTAAGGGACTGATTGAACCGAGTCATTTGGAAGCACTGGGGGCATTTCGATCGGGTCAGTGAGAGAGACATTATCTCCAGAGGTAGGAATGTCAGCAACTGGAGGGACATGGATTGAGGAGGATCAGGAAAAGGACTCAGAGCGGGGAGAGGAGGGGAATTTGTTTGTCATCCTCTTTGGATATTAATGGGAACTTCCTCACTGCAGCAGAGGGAGACGCCATTTGGCCCATCCATACCGTGCCAGCCCTTAGAAAGATCGCTCCAATTTGTCCCCAAACACTACCCCTGCAAGACTCTTCCTCACCGCAAATACTGTCCCTCCCCTCTGTATATCCCCCAATCTCTTCCCCAAACCCACAACTCCCCCCCGACTTCCTGGCAGGCGCCATCTGCCAGATTACAACAACAACTTCTTAAACAGATTGTGGTTCACCTTACCACCCCCAGCTTCGAGTCACAAAGCAGGAAAATAGGAGAGTGATTTGCGCACAGAATGATCCCACAGAGGAGCAGTCCAGGCTGGAGGTTTTCTCCCCCGTTCTTTCTCACCCCCCCCCCCCC
>NW_025209686.1:8635-9858 GCF_004010195.1 Chiloscyllium plagiosum
CCAGGGATGTGCAGGTTAGGGTGGGATTGGCCATGGGAAATGCCGGGTTACAGGGATAGGGTAGGGTGCTGGGGCTGGGTAGGATGCTCTTCAGAGGGTCAGTGCAGACCCCCCTGGGCCGAATGGCCTTTAGGAGATTCTATAATCATTGAGGGTTAGAGGAAAGAGTGAGCTTCACCAACCGCCTCTCAGAATAACTGAATCCCTATCTGCAGGCAGGAAATGCATCGCGGTGGGAACATTTGCCCGTGCCCACCTCCGTTTCCGAGGTATCTCCAACCCTTGAGGGAGACCCCATGGAGTTGCCGGACAGTAGGAGGAGCCATCGAGGAGCTGGGCACGCGGTGCACGTTTGAGGGTTTGCAGCTTTCATGTGGTCCACCTGGTTGTTCAGGACCACTGCACTGACCCAGAGGTGACACATCACAGTACCTGGACCCTGCATCAACTCCACCTCTGACCCAGAGACAGGATCGGATCCCCTGGTAACCTAACACACCATCCCTTCCACCGGTGCCCCAGGGGCAATACAGCAGAATATAGCATTGCAGCCACAGAGAGAGAGAGAGAGAGCAACTCTCACATCAGGTGTGGGCCCAATCCAGCCGGGGGCTGCTTTCCCCCGGATGGTGTCGAGCTTCTCGAGTGTTGTTGGAGCTGCCCCCGCCCAGGGGCAAGTGGGGAGTATTCCCTCACCCTCCTGCCTTGGGCCTTGTCGATGGTGGGACAGGCTTTGGGGGGAGTCAGGAGGGGAGTTACTCGCTGCAGGATTCCCAGCCTCTGACCTGCTCTTGGAGCCGCTGTGTTGATGTGGTGGGTCCTGGTGGGTTTCTGGTCGATGGTAACCCCAGGATGTTGAGAGTTGGAAGTGGGGGGAGTCAGGGATGGGAACACCATTGAAGGTCAAGGGGGGAGATGGTTAGAGTGTCTCTTGTTGGAGATGGTCGCTGCCCTGGCATTTGTATAGCGCCAGTGTTCCTCACCACCCCCACATGCACCAGCCCCTTGATGTAATCCATCAAATCCAGGCCCACTCTGGGATCGGATCGGTCCAGGACCAGCATCAGCTCAGATCATCACACCCCACACTTGCGCCCCTTCTCTCTCTCTCCCTCTTCATCTCCTTCTCCCCTCTCTCTACATCTCCGTCTCCCTCCATCTCTCTTTCTACATCTCTCTCACTCTACATCTCCTTCTCCCTCTCTCTATCTCTCTCTCTCTCT
>NW_025209686.1:13670-15416 GCF_004010195.1 Chiloscyllium plagiosum
CCATTCCCTCAGCACTGACCCTCCGCAGTGTGGCACTCCCTCAGCACTGACCCTCCGACAGTGCCCACTCCCTCAGCACTGACCCTCCGACAGTGCCCACTCCCTCAGCACTGACCCTCTGTATAACCTTTCTGTCTGAAGAGACCAGCGCATGGGCAGTGAGAGCCCTTCAGAGAGACCAACGTGGATCAGGGGTTGTGCGTGAGGGCTGGAGCTGTCTGGGAGGGTGAGGCAACTCCTGCGGGCCGCCCCATCCTGTTTCGATGATTTGCTCTGGCTGTTCCGCCTGCCCAGAGCGAGCTAACCTTGAGTGTGGGGAACAGGGTAAACACCAACTCTGACTGTGATATGAAAAAGGAAATCTGACCATGCACCAGCAAACAGTGCGAGTCACAAGCTGTGGTATTTACGGTAACACTTTACAAGAAATGTGTGTGTCTGGAACATGTTGGCAGTGGACACAGATACAGCATTCCCCTTGATAGATACAGGAACAGGAAGGGAATGAGATTAGATTCCCTCCAGTATGGAAACAGGCCCTTCGGTCACACCGAATCTCTGAAGAGTAACCCATCTCTCTCTGACTAACGCACCTAACACTACGGGCAATTTCCCATGGCCAATTCACCCTGACCTGCACATCTTTGGATTGTGGGAGGAAACCGGAGCACCCGGAGGAAACCCACGCAGACACGGGGAGAACGTGCAAACTCCACACAGTCGCCTGAGGCTGGAATCGAACCCGGGTCCCTGGCGCTGGGAGGCTGCAGTGCTAACCACTGAGCCACCGTGCTCACACCTGAACAGAGGGACGACAGATCCTGTCAGTAAAGACAGTTTTAGTATGGAAGGACAAAACGTGTCAGCACGGGCTTGGAGGGCCGAATGGCCTGTTCCTGTGCTGTGTGGCTTTTTGTGCTTGTTCTAGACTCTCCAACCAGTGGAAAACGTTTATCGTGACGCAGTCTCTTCTGCTTGGTCATATTTTGAAGGTAAGTGCTAGCTAATGGGACTAGATTCGGTTAGGATGGCCCAGGCAATTTGAACTGATGGGTACGTTTCTGTGCTGTACAGCTCTGTGACTCTGATAGGATCACCCCTTAACCTTCTCAGTTCAAGAGAAAATAGGTCTTGTTGTGTCCTCTCCCCTCATGACGTAACCGCCCCCCCCACCCGAGGTCCAACTGTCGCTCCTGTCAACTTACACTATAATCCCTCAGAATTGTGCTCACCAAACAAGGCCCAGCCAGAGCAGTTAACCCTTGTTGTCCAACTCTCTGGATGGAAAGGCCAGTGGATTCCATTAGGGTCTCTTGATTCTCTTTTGCACATCAAGGACATTATTAAACTGGAGAGGGTTCCGGAGAGATTTCCCAGGATGTTGCCGGGAATGGGAGGGTTGGAGTTATAATGAAAGGCTGGATAGGCTGGGATTTTTTCCCCCGGAGCGTCGGAGGCTGAGGGGTGACCTTATAGAGGTTTATAAAATCATGAGGGGGACAGAGAGGGTGAAGGGTGGGTGTCTATTCCCCCAGGTTGGGGGGGCGGTTTGAAGACCAGGGGGCACATGTTTAAGGGGAGAGGAGAGGGATTTAAAAAAGACACGAGGGGCAACTGTTTTCCCCAGAGGGTGGTCTGTGTGTGGAATGACCTTCCTGAGGAAGTGGGGGGGACAGTTACAACGTTGAAAAGGGATTTGGATAAGGACATGGACAGGAAAGGGTTGGAGGGAGATGGGCCAGGAGC
>NW_025209686.1:16095-16775 GCF_004010195.1 Chiloscyllium plagiosum
CCCACCCCAGTGGGACTGTCTGTCCTTCCCGGTCTGAGAGTTAGACACACCATAGTTCTGTTGTTCTCACATTCCCATCGCTTCACCTGAACTAACCACATCCTTCCTCTCCCCAGCGCTCCCGGCCCCACTACAGCATCAACGCTGCTCCCTCCCCACTTCACGGCAGCTCTGAGGGAGAGGCATCGAGACTCGAAGTGTTAGCTTGCTCTCTCTCCGTGGATACTGTCTGACCCACTATGATGCTTTTTAGAATCGGATTCCCTACAGTGTGGAAACAGGCCCTTCGGCCCAACAAGCCCACACTGACCCTCCGAAGGGTATCCCACCCAGATCCATTCCCCTACCCTATATTTACCCGACTAATAACCTACATTATGGGCAATTTAGCATGGCCAACCCACCCTAACCTGCACATCCCTTGTACTGTGGCTGTTGCTGGCCAATGGGAGCCCCTGGAGTGTGAAATTCAATCTGATTTACCCTCACGTGGTTGTGCCTTCAGTGGTGCTACACAAATGCAGCTCTCTTTTTCAGTCACTCATAACATTTGGTTCATAATGATATCATGTAACCGTGGTTTCTCTCTCTGTCTCTCTCTCTGCCTGTCTCTGTCTCTCTCTCTCTCTGCCTGTCTCTGTCTCTCTCTCTGCCTGTCTCTCTCTCTCTCTCTGCCTGTC
>NW_025209686.1:16782-17192 GCF_004010195.1 Chiloscyllium plagiosum
CTCTCTGCCTTCCTCCCCCTCTCTCTCTGCCTGTCTCTCTCTCTCTGCCTGTCTCTCTCTCTCTCTCTGCCTGTCTCTCCGTTGGGAAAATGAGACACTGGTGTTGCCATGTTCTCCTCTGAACAACTGAACATCTTTATTAAGGAAATCATTTCTTAAATAAAAAAGTGCATAGAAAATAATGGGTTTTAGAAATATCTATACAGATATATACAACTTTTTGTACACAAAGGTTTGTCTCGAAGCGAGGTCTTCGCAACTCACTGCTCCCTCGATGCAAAAAGAAACTTAAACCAGGAGCAGAGGGTAAGAACAGAAACAAAAATCACAACCCGACAAGAATGTCTCCTTCAAACCGGGAACAGTCCCAGGCACTGGGCACCGGGCACTGAGCTCAGCTGCAGGGGAGG
>NW_025209687.1:0-17194 GCF_004010195.1 Chiloscyllium plagiosum
CAATACTGCCCCTCTGATAGTGCAGCACTCCCTTAGTACTGACCCACTGACAGTGCAGCACTCCCTCACTACTGACCCTTTGACAGTGCAGCATTCCCTCAGTACTGACCATCTGATAGTGCAGCACTCCCTCAGTACTGACCCTCTGACTGTGCAGCCCTCTCTCAGTACTGACCCTTTGACAGTGCAGCATTCCCTCTGTACTGCCCTTCTGATAGTGCAGCACTCCCTCATTACTGACCCTCTGACAGTGCAGCCGTCCCACAGTACTGACCTTCTGTTCACTCACTACTGACCCTCTGATTGTTCAGCTTTCCCTCAGTACTGACCCTTTGTCAGTGCTGCACTCCCTCAGTACTGACCCTCTGACAGTGCAGCACTCCCTCAGTACTGATTCTCTGACAGTGCAGCACTCCCTCTCTACTGACCCTTTGACAGTGCAGCATTCCCTCAGTACTGCCCCTTTCATAGTGCAGCACTCCCTCAGTACTGACCCTCTGACAGGGCAGCACTCTCTCACTACTGACCCTTTGACAGTGCAGCATTCCCTCAGTCCTGCCCCTCTGATAGTGCAGCACTCCCTCAGTACTGACCCTTTGACAGTGCAACATTCACTCACTACTGACCCTCTGATTGTTCAGCTTTCCCTCAGTACTGACCCTTTGTCAGTGCTGCACTCCCTCAGTACTGACCCTCTGACAGTGCAGCTTTCACCCAGTACTGACCCTCTGACAGTGCAGCACTCCCTCAGTACTGACCCTCTCACAGTGCAGCTTTCCCTCAGTACTGATCCTCTGACATTGCAGCACTCTCTTAGTACTGATCCTCTAACAGTGCAGCACTCCATCAGTACCGACCCTCTGACAGTGTGACACTCCCTCAATACTGACCCTCTGATTGTGCAGCACTCCCTCATCACTGACCGTCTAACTGTGCAGCACTGCCTCAGTACTGACCCTCTGATAGTGCAGTCTTCCCTCGGTACTGACCCTCTGACAGTGCAGCACTCCCTCAGTACTGACCCTTTGACAGTGCAACCCTCCCTCAGTACTGACTCTCTGACATTGCAGCACTCCATCGGAACTGACCCTCTTTTTTTCTGTTCCTTACGGTCTTTTGGAAATTTGGAGACATGGCATTGTCTATTCTGAGGAAGCATAAGAGAGATACACAAACCAAGCCCTGTCTGTAACTCACTGCAATGGTCCATTCAGAATCATAGAATCTTAGAAATGCGCAGCATCGAAACAGACCCTTCATTCCAACCCCTCCATACCGACCTGATATTCAAACCTAATTATCTCCATTTGTTAGCACTTGGCCATATCCCTCGAATCCCTTCCTGTTCATATACCCATCCAGATGCCTGTAAAATGTAACAATTGTAACAGCCTCCAGCACTTCCTCTGGCAGTGACATGCATACCATTGAATAAGTGTTCAAACATTCGGAGAGTCAACGCAATCTCAAATAAACACCAACCTACGAAATGCTGCCACTGATATTTTCAACCCATCCTTTGATATTACGTTATGCTGATTTGAACAGAGGGAAAGAAACAGTCTTTCCAGCGTGACCTTGTAGGAAAAGGTATTTTCAAATTTGGTTTGTATGTGATGACCACACTCTCCAATCGTTACTTGGAAGGTGGCGGTGAGCTGTATTCTCCTGCTGCAGTGCTTGGGTGTCCCACATTGACCTTAGGGAGGGAGCTCCAGGACTTTGACCTTAATCATGCAAAAAGCTGTCTTACTGTGGTGTCCCTTTAAAATGGAAAATTGCTGTTAGACCAGGATGACACCAGAGCTGCTGTCTCCTCAGTGAGAGAGAGAGTGAGAGACCACTGGTGGGTCACGCACCTCTGGTGAGGGGCGAGGTTGAGAAGCTGGGATCTTCATACTAACTTCAGACATGATAGAAATTGAGCCAACAACACAACCCAGCTAGTTATTGTAACTGACCCCCTTTCGGGCGTCGGAATTCTATCACATTAATACAGCGAGCTTGAGAATTCAACACTAAAATAAACCTGCCGGTGTTGGAGACTTGAAACATAAATACACAGATTGCTGAAGAAGCTCGGCATATCCTGCAGCATCTGTGAGGTGACAGAGAGACAGACAGAGGCAGAGTTCATGTCTCAGTCCAGTGATTTCTGCGGGAAAGTTCCTTCAGAGCTGACCGTTTTGAGGAAGCGTCTATTAAAATGTGAATTGTTTATCTTCAGGGATGCTGCCAGATTTGCTGAATTTTCCAGCAGTCTGTGCTCGTGTTTGCTCGAGAATTTGAACTGACTCAATCATTCAGGTGTCACTGAGCAATTCAGTCCGTGTCCAATGCCCTGAGGCTGTTTTTTGTTGAAAGTTGCCAAACAGGTTTCAGGCTTGGTTAGGTGTTGTATTCGGAGAGCGGAGTGCGAGATACAGGCACTTTACAAAGATCCATATCAATTTAACTTTATGATGTTAATTCAGAAGGAACAGCTCAGACATAACACTTGAATCATCAGCCAAGGTAAGTATATTAGTCATGACAGTCAAAGACTTGTTGCAAAGACTGTGCAGAACTGACATTTAGTGACTATGTTTGTCGCTGAAAATGTGTTGCTGGAAAAGCGCAGCAGGTCAGGCAGCATCCAAGGAACAGGAGAATCGACGTTTCGGGCATAAGCCCTTCTTCAGGAATGACTATGTTTGTACACAAAGATGTTTTGATGAATAAGTCTCTTTTTGAAATTGATATAAATATTTTTTAGAGGGGTTCGAGCATCTTGAGCTTGTGGAGGCATTGCCCCATCCCTAATCTTTCTGAAATAAACGCTCGACAAGTTAGATTCTCCCTGGAAATAAAATTCAAACGATCATCAATGGGGAGGAGATGGTGGGATTCTCACCGTGGCTCACTGGTTCGCACTATTGCCTTCCATTATCAAGCAAGCGGTTCCATCTCGGGCCTATACATCGCTGTAATATTCTATGTTGTATTAGTCTAGTGTCCATTATTAGCCGAGAGGTTCCATAAAGTGCCTGTACTGCACTGTAATGCTCTATGTTGTATTAGTCTAACTTCAATTATCAAGCGACCGGTTCCATAAAGTGCCTGTACTGCACTGTAATGTTCTATGTTAAATGAGTCGAACTGCCTTTATTAGCCGAGCGGTTCCATAAAGGGCCTGTACTACACTGAAATGATCCATGTTCTATGAATGTAACACCCTGTATTCGCCAAGCGGTTCCATAAAGGATCTGTCCTGCACTGTAATGCTCTATTTTCTGAGTCTAACATGCTGAGTTAGCCAAGCGGTTCCATAAAGGGCCTGTACTGCGCTGTTATGTTCTATGAGTCTAACTTCCATTATCAAGCAAGCGGTTCCATATAGGCCCTTACAGCGCTGTAATGGTCTATGTTGTTTTAGTCTTGTGTCCACTATTAGCCGAGAGGTTGCATAAAGGGCCTGTACAGCGCTGACATTTTCTACATTGTATTTGTCTGACTTCCTTTATTACCCAAGCGGTTCCCTAAAGGGCTTATACTGCACTGTAATGTTCTATGTTCTATGAGTCTAACTGCCTTTATTAGCTGAGCGGTTCCATAAAAGGACTGCACTGCATGGTTATGTTCTATATTGTGCCTGTCTGACTTCCTTTATCAGGCAAGCAGTTCCATAAAAGGCCTGTACTGCGTTGTAATGTTCTATTATCAAGCTGTTTTAGTCTAGTGTCCATTATTAGCCGAGCGGTTGCATAAAGGGCGTGTACAGCGCTGACATGTTCTATGTTGTGTTTGTCTGACTTCCTTTATTAGCCGAGCGGTTCCATATAGGGCCTGTACAGCACTGTAATGTTCTATGTTGTATTAGTCTAACTTCCATTATCAAGCAAGCGGATCCATATAGGGCCTGTACAGCACTGTGATGTTCTATGTTGTATTAGTCTAACTTCCATTATCAAGCAAGCAGTTCCATATAGGGCCTGTAATGCGCTGTAGTGTTCTATGTTGTTTTGTCTTGCGTCCATTATTAGCCGAAATCCATAAAGTGCCTTTACAGCGCTGAAAGTTTCGATGTTGTATTTGTCTGACTTCCTTTATCGGGCAAGTGGTTTCATAAAGGGCCTGTACTGCACTGTAATGTTCTAATTTATATGAGTCTAACTGCTTTTATTAGCCAAGCGGGTCCACAGACGGCCTGTACTGCATTGTAATGTTCTATGTTGTCTTAGCCTGCTTAACACACAATCCTCAATCCTGAAGAAGGGCTCATGCCCGAAACGTCGATTCTCCTGCACCTTGAATGCTGCCTGACCTGCTGCACTTTTCCAGCAACACATTTTCAGCTCTGATCTCCAGCATCTGCAGTCCTCACTTTCTCCTCTATGTTGCATTAGCCAAACACCCTTTATTAGCCGAGCAGTTCCACGTAGGGCCTGTACTTCGCGATAATGCTCCATTTTCTTTGAATCTAACTTCCTGTATTAGCCGAGTGGTTCCATAAAGGGTCTGTACTGCGCTGTAATGTTCTATGTTACATGAGTCGAACTTCCTTGACATGAGTCTAACATCCGGTATTAGCCGAGCGGTTCCATGAAGGCCCTGTACTGTGCTGTAATGTTCCATGTTCTATGAGGGTAACATCCTGTATTCGCCCAGCGGTTCCCTAAAGGGCTTATACTGCACTGTAACGTTCCATGTTCTATGAGTCTAACTGCCTTTATTAGCCGAGCGGTTCCATATAGGGACTGTACTGCGCTGTAATGTTCTATGTTGTATTAGTCTAACTTCCATTACCAAGCGACCGGTTCCATAAAGTGTCTGTACTGCACTGTAATGTTCTATGTTATATGAGTCTAACTGCCTTTATTAGCCGAGCGGTTCCATAAAGGGCCTGTACTGCGCTGTAATGTTCTATGTTAAATTAGTCTAACTGCCTTTATTAGCTGAGCGGTTCACAGAGGGCCTGTACTGAGTTGTAATGCTCCATGTTGTATGAGTCTAACTGCCTTTATTAGCCACCCGGTTCCATATAGGGCCTGTACTGTGTGGTAATGCTCCATGTTCTGTGAGTCTAACTTCCATTATCAAGCAAGTGCTTCCATATAGTGCCTGTACAGTGCTGTAATTTTCTAAGTACAATGAGTCTCCCTTCCTGTATTAGCCATGCAGTTGCATAAAGGGCCTGTACTGCGCTCTAAGGTTCTATGTTAAATGAGTCTAACTGCCTTTATTAGCTGAGCGGTTCACAGAGGGCCTGTACTGAGTTGTAATGCTCCATGTTGTATGAGTCTAACTGCCTTTATTAGCCACCCAGTTCCATATAGGGCCTGTACTGTGTGGTAATGCTCCATGTTCTATGAGTCTAACTTCCATTATCAAGCAAGTGCTTCCATATAGTGCCTGTACAGTGCTGTAATTTTCTAAGTACAATGAGTCTCCCTTCCTGTATTAGCCATGCGGTTGCATAAAGGGCCTGTACTGCGCTCTAAGGTTCTATGTTCTATGAGTCTAACTGCCTTTATTTGCCGAGCGGTTCCATATAGGTCCTGTACTGCACTGTAATGTTCTATTTTGTATTCGAGCTGAAAATGTGTTGCTGGAAATGCGCAGCAGGTCAGGCAGCATCCAGGGAACAGGAGAATCGACGTTTTGGGCATAAGCCCTTCCTCAGGAAGAAGGGCTTATGCCCGAAACGTCGATTCTCCTGTTCCCTGGATGCTGCCTGACCTGCTGCGCATTTCCAGCAACACATTTTCAGCTCTGATCTTCAGCATCTGCAGACCTCACTTTCTTCTCTATTTTGTATTAGCCAAACATCCTGTATTAGCGGAGCGGTTCCATAAAGGGCCTGTACTGCACCGTAATGTTCTATATTGTACCTGTCTGACTTCCTTTATCAGGCAAGCAGTTCCAAAAATGGCCTGTACTGTGCTGTAATGTTCTGTGTTGTATTAGTCTAACGTGCAGGATTAGCCAAGCGTTTGCATAAAGGGCCTGTACTGCGGTATAATGTTCTGTGTTCTATGAGTCTAACTTTCTGTATTAGCTGAGCGGTTCCATATATGGCTTGTACTGCGCTGTAATGTTCTGTGTTGTATTAGTCAAACATCCTTTATTAGCCGAGCGGTTCCATATAGGGCCTGTACTACGCTGTTATGTTCTACGAGTCTAACTCCATTTTCAAGCAAGTAGTTCCATATAGGCCATTACAGCGCTGTAATGTTCTCTGTTGTTTTAGTCTAGTGTCCATTATTAGTCGAGAGGTTGCATAAAGGGCCTGTACAAGTGCTGAAGTTTTCTACGTTGTATTTGTCTGACTTCCTTTATTAGCCAAGCTGTTCCATAAAACCCTGTACTTCACTGTAATGTTCTATGTTGTATTAGTCTAATTTCCATTATCAAGCGACCGGTTCCATAAAGTGCCTGTACTGCGCTGTAATGTTCTATATTGTACTTGTCTGACTTCCTTTATCAGGCAAGCAGTTCCATAAAAGGCCTGTACTGCGCTGTAATGTTCTCTGAGTCTAACTTCCTTTATCAGCCGAGCAGTTCCATAACAAGCCTGTACTGCGCTGTAATGTTCCATGTTGTATTAGTCTAACGTCCGGTATTAGCCAAGCGGTTGCATGAAGGGATTGTACTGCGCTGTAATACCCCATGTTCTGTTGTTCCAACTTCCTGGATGAGCTGAATGTTTGCATAAAGGGCCTGTACTGCGTTGTAATGTCCTATGTTCTATGAGTGTAACACCCTGTATTCACCAAGCGGTTCCATATAGGGCCTATACTGCGCTGTAATGTTCTATGTTATACGAGTCTAACTTCCTTTATTAGTCGAGTGGTTCCACATAAAGGGCCTGTACTACACTGTAATCTTCCATGTTGTATTTGTTTGACTTCTTTTATCAGGCAAGCAGTTCCATGAGGAGGCTGTACTGTGCTGTAATGTTCAATGATCTATGAGTGTAAGGTCTGGTATTAGCCGAGCGCTTGCATAAAGGGCCTATACTGGACTGTAATGTTCTACGTTCTATGAGTCTAATTTTCATTATCAAGCAAGCGGTTCCATATAGGGCCTGTACTACGCTGTAATGATCTATGTTCTCTGAGTGTAACATCCTGTATTCATCAAGCAGTTCCATAAAGGGCCTGTACTACACTGTAATATTCTATTTTCGGAGTCTAACACACTGAGTTAGCCGAGCGTTCCATAAAGGGTCTGTAATGCGCTGTAATGTTTTATGTTCTATGAGTCTAACTGCCTTTATTAGCAGAGTGGTTCCATGTAGGACCTGAACTGAGATGTAATGTTCGATGTTCTATGAGTCTTGCATTTTTTATTAGCCAAGCGGTTCCATATAGGGCCTGTACTGCGCTGCAATGTTCCATTTTTAATTAGTGTAAGGTCTGGTATTAGCCTAGCGGTTCCATAAAGGGTCTGTACTGCATTGTAATGCTCCTGTTCTATGAGTCTAACTTCCATTATCAAGCAAGCGGGTCCATGTAGGGCCTGTACTGCGCTGTAATGTTCTATGTTGTATTTGTCTGAATTCATTTATCAGTCAAGCATAAAGGGGCTGTATTGTACTGTAACGTTCTATGATCTTATGAATATAAGGTCCGGTAATAGCCGAGCATTTGCATAAAGGGCCTGTACTGCGCTGCAATGTTCTATATTCTGTGAGTCTAACTTTCTGTATTAGCCCAGCAGTTCCATAGACGGCCTGTACTGCACTGTAATGTTCAATGCTGTATTCGTCAAACATCCTTTATTAGCCGAGCGTTTCCATAAAGGGCCGGTACTGCACTGGAATGATCTATGTTCTAAGAGTGTGACACCCTGTGTTTGCCAACTGGTTCCATAAAGGACCTGTACTGCGCTGTAATGTTCTATTTTCTGAGTCTAACACGCTGAGTTAGCCGAGCGGTTCCATAAAGGGCCTGTAATGCGCTATAATATTTTATGTTCTATGAGTCTAACTGCCTTTATTGGCCGAGCAGTTCTATATAGGGCCTGGACTGCGCTGTAATGTTCTATGTTGTTTTAGTCGATTGTCCATTCTTAGCCGAGAGGTTGCATAAAGGGCCTGTACAGCGCTGTAATGCACCATAGTTTATTTTCTGGTCATCCGAGACCAGTATGGGCCAAAGGTACTGCCTTTATGCTGTCAGACCCGATGACTCTATAATTCTGTGACATTTCCCTTCCCAGATAATAAATGAGATAAGTCACTGACAGTGTCAAAGTGGTGGAGACGGGCCCTTTCATGGGCTTTTATGATGTACAATGAGTGATGATTTCCTCTGGGAATCTGTTAGCACAAGAACTAGTTTTGATAGGCTCTATCTCAGTGTCAAGGCCACACAGTGAGAGGATGGTGAGGACCGTATTCAGGAAGTTCCCCACAAGTTGATCTTGGGGAACTGTAGGAACCCTAACATGTATGCTGACCAGTGAATGTCGACTTTCAGTAATCGGAGATTAAAACCAATTTGGCTGATTTCTCAATGAAAGTATCAAGGAAAGGCTACTCCGTTTCAGTGGTGAATTTTAGTATAAGGTGGCAATCATCGAGCTTTATAAAGAAACTCTTTAATGTAAATTCAAATTTCGCAAACATGTCATCTACATGTTGAAGATATGCAAGCAGATAGAGGCGAGGTATCATGCCATCAAAGATGTGTTTTGCATGGTTACCAAGAAAGCTGTTAGGAAGAGTTTTCCCTCGAGAATGTCCCATGGTAACACCATCTGTTTGGTCATACAAGTTGTTATTGGAACTGAAGTCAACAACACAAGGTGCTCAGTTCATGTGTATCATGGACTCCCGACAATGTGGAAACACGCCCTTCAGCCCAAGACGTCCACACCAATCCTCCAGAGAGTAAGCCACCCAGACCTATTCTCCTATTACTCTACATTTATCCCAGACTAATGCACCTAACCTGCACAACCCGGAACACTATGAGCACAGCCAATACACCTAACCGACAGATCTTTGGATTGTATGAGGAAACCCATGCAGACCTGGGGAGAATATGCAAAGAGACACAGGGAGAATATTCACACAGACAGTTACCCAAGGCTGGACTTGAACCCAGGACCCTGGCGCTATGTTAACCACGAAGCCACGATGCCACCAGAAAGGAAAAAAGAGATGATGTTTGGTGAACACTGAATCAGACACAAGTGGTATGTCTGAATTTCAATGGCTTATTTGAGCTGTATACTGATAAATAAGCTGGCAATGTTGAAAGAGCACTTGGGCCTGCTATCACACTCAGAATGTAGCTCTCATAGGGTCTCCGTGATGGTGAAAGAATCCTTCACTGAGCATGTGGAAAATACATTTAAACATGATTTTCATTGTTTCACCAAGCATTCAGCCAATTCAGGCTGTGCAGACTCAGTAACAGATATGATAGGACAGAAAAGTGACATCGATTCTGTGTGTCTAGATGAAACCCATACTTGGTGGGTGCAGTGAACCGTGAGAACAAATTCTATCGTTGGCATCATTACCACCTTCACACACAAGGCCAACAGGTGAGTCACACATGAATAACATTACATGGGTT
Source organism: Chiloscyllium plagiosum (assembly GCF_004010195.1). Classification (NCBI taxonomy): domain Eukaryota; kingdom Metazoa; phylum Chordata; class Chondrichthyes; order Orectolobiformes; family Hemiscylliidae; genus Chiloscyllium; species Chiloscyllium plagiosum. The sequence goes on from NW_025209687.1 coordinate 9,570, forward strand.
TTGGTGCTGGTGGGATGCCGGGTATGTCGGCCCTACATCCTGACAACTGGTGGACCGTGTCAGAAAACATGTCTATTTGATCATTCTCTGCTGGCAGCAAGCTGCCTGCGCTCAACCAGCCCATGCTTGTAAGCCTCATTAGAAGTGATTCTGCTTTGGAAATCATTGATTCAATAATCTGAATTATTCTAAGACTTAAACTGGAAACTAATTCAAGATCAACAGCTGGATGCATCTGTGCATGAGTTAGAAGCAACAAATATAATTCCACAGGAATCTGGGTCATGTCGGCAAAAGGAATTTTTACAGACATTGTATTTCTTTGATGAGAAAGGCATCATGGAGACAACCAAACTCTGCTGTATCCCCATAGTGACACCCTGACCAATCAGAGTCCACCTATCTGGTCTGAGCGTTAAGATTGACAGCTAACTGTTTTTGCTACATCTCCATGGTAATGATGGCCCAACCAATCAGCTTCATCTTCCCATTTCATATCAAAAGCTTCAACTCCTTTTGTTTTCAAAACAATAGAACAGGGTTTCACCTGTATGTGAGCAATATTACTGACATAGTTTGCTTGAAATGCTGGGATTACAGTTTGGGGTAAAGTTGATTACTTTTGTTGCCTTCGAAATTCAGCTGAAACAGAGTGGCTAGAAATTTGATGAGTTAAGTGAATCTCTTTCTAAAAGTTCACATTTGTTTGACTTTGAGACATAACAGCTTAGCTTTAATCAACATTCATTAGTGCACAAAACCCATCCATTCTACAGTCCAGCTTTGACACCTGCCCTTTTAGGAAATCACCACAATTACAGAAATACTGTTAACTTCAGAGACACAGAAAAAAAACACCAACAAAATTATGCCGCGAGAAAGTGAGGACTGCGGATGCTAGAGATCAGTGTCAAAAAGTGTGGGGCTGGAAATGGACAGGTGGTCTTGAGGAAGAGCTTAGGATGGAAACATCGACCCTCCTCCTCCTCGGATGCTGCCTGATTGGCTGTGTTTTTCCAGCTCCACACTTTTTGAACAAAATTGTTCCATATAAATTCCACAATTTACACCCGACAGGACCTCAGGTAGTAATGAAAGTCATGTTACAGTGCAGATTGTGGCACATTATCTCCGTTCTGGATTGTTAAATGTTATCTTTTTTATTCATTTCTGGGATGAGGGTGTGCTGTCTCGGCCAGCATTTATTGCCCATCCCGAATGGTGCAAAGAACAGTTAAGATTCCACCACATTGTTGTGGGTCTGGAAAAACATGGAGACCAGAGCAAGTAAAGATGGCAATTTCCTTCCCTAAAAGCCATTCCAGAACAAGTTGAGTTTTTCCAACAATCAGCAAAGGATTCATGGCCATGATTCCTCTCATACTTACAGATTTTTCTAGAATTCAAATTCCACCATCTGCCATGGCAGGATTTGAATCTGGGTCCCCAGCACATTACCTGGGTCTCTGGATTAGCAGTCCATCACTGGGTCACTGGGTCATCGTCTGACCTGCAATATTAGATTATACAGAATGGCACTTACTCTGTATATTGCAGTGAACAGCAGTCCCTGTGTATGCTATACTAAACAGCAATTTCGGAGTATATGAAACAGAAGTCCCTGTGTGTATTACAGAGAGGAGCTGTCCCTGTCTGTATTATAGAGAAGAGCAGATCCTGTGAATATTGCAGAGAACATTAGTTCCCATGTATTTTCTAAACCTTTCAAGTTTCACAACATGCTTCAAAGAGGAAGAACGTCTGAATTGCAAAACGATAATCCAAAAATGGCCCAACCAATGTCCTGCACAACTGCAATATGACCTCCCAACTACTATATTCAGTGCTCTGTCCCACTAAGGAAAACATGGGAAATCATGTCTCACATACTAAACACCTTCTTCATTATCCTATCCATCTGCGACTCCCCTTTCATGGAACTATGAACCGTGTTCCAAGGTCTCATTGGACACTCCCCAGGTCCTTACCATTAAGTGTATAAACGCAGTCCTGATTTTCCTTTCTAAAGTGCAATACCTCTCATTTACCTAAATTAAACTTCATCTGCCACTCCTCAGCCCATCGACCCATCTGATTAAGATCCTGCTTTACTCTGAGGTAACCGTCATCGCTGTCCACTCCACCTCCAAGTTTGATTTCATCTGCAAACTTACTAACTGTACCTCTTATGCTCACATCCATATAATTTATATAAATGACACAAAGCAGTGAACTCAGCACCAATCCCTGTGGCACCCCACTGGTCACAGGGCTTCAGTCTGAAAAGCAAGCTTCCACCACCACCACCACCACCACCATCTGTCTTCTACTTTCAAGCCAGTTGTGTATCCAAATGGCTAGATTTCCCTGTATTCCTTCTGACCAAATTTTGCTCACCAGGCCACCATGAGGGAGCTTGTCAAAGCCTTCATCAATCCTCTTTGTTGATACTTCAAAAGACTCAATCCAGCTTGTGAGACACGATTTCCCATGCACAAAGCCACATTGACTATCCCTAGTCAGCCCTTGCTTTTCCAGATGTGTGTAAATCCTATCCCTCAGGATTCTCTCCAACAACTTGCCCACAACTGACGTCAGGCTCACCGGTCTTTCGTGTGCGAGAACAGCAGGGTATAGTATACAGAAGAGCAGTCCCTGTGAAAATATAGAGAACAGCAACCACGTTGTATGATGCAGAGAACATGAGTCCCCGTGTCTAATATAGAGAGCAGTTCCTATGTATAATACAGAGAATAGTAGTCCCTCTATCGTTTAGCAGCGAATGTATATGACAAAGAGAACAGTAGTCCCTGTGTGTAATACAAAGAACAGCAGTCACTCCATAGAATATAGATGACAGCAGCCGCTGTGTCAATTTTTGAGAACAGCAGGGTATAGTATAGAGAACAGCAGTCTCTGTGTACAATAAAAGAACAGCTGTCCCTGTGTATAATATAGAGAACAGCAGTTCCCATGTCTAATACAGAGAACAGCAGTCCCTGTGTACAATAAACAGAAAAGCAGTCCTTGTGTCGAATATAGAGAACAGCAGTTCCCATGTCTAATATAAAGAACTTAATTTCCCATGTCTAATATATGGAACAGCAGTCCCTGTGTACAATATAGAGAATAGCAGTCCTTATCTTTAATGAAGAGAACAAAAATACCTAAGTATAATGTAGAGAACTGCAATCCCTGTGTATAATCCAGCACTAATATAGAAAACAGCAGTACCTGTCTATGAAACAGAGAACGGCAGATTGCTGTGTTTAGTACAGAGAACATGAGACCCTGTGTATAATTCAGAGAACAGCTGTGTATGTATATAATATAGATAACCGCAGCCCCTGTGTATAATAAAGAGTGCAGCAGTCCCCCGTACAATGTAGCGAACTGCAGGTCCGGTGTATAGCACAGAGAACCGCTGTCCATGTGTATAATATAAAGATCCGCAATCCTGTGTATAATAAAGAATACAGCAGTACCCACGTACAATAGATAGAACTGCTGTCCCCGTGTATAATATAGAGAAAAGCAGTCCCAGCATACAATATAGAGAACAGCAGGCCACGTGTATAATACAGGGAACAGCAGAGCATGTGTATAATACAGGGAACAGCAGTCGCCGTGTATAATACAGGGAACAGCAGCACCTGTGTATTATACAGGGAACAGCAGCACCCGTGTATAATACAGAGAACAGCAGCACCTGTGTATAATACAGGGAACAGCAGTCCGAACGTATAATACAGGGACAGCAATCCCAGCGTATAATATCGACTGCAGCTGGACCTGTGTCTCACATGGAGAACAGCAGTCGCTGTGTAAAATGTAGAGAACAGTAGTCTATGTGTATAATATAGAGAAAAGCAGCAGCTGTGTATAATGCAGGGAACAGTAATCCCCGTGTATAATACAGTGAGCAGCAGTCCCTGGGTACAATACAGGGAACAGCAGTCCCCGTGTATAATACAGGGAACAGCAGCACCTGTGTATAATACAGGAAACAGCAGCCCCGTGTATAATACAGGGAACAGCAGCACCTGTGTATAATACAGGGAACAGCAGTCCCCGTGTATAATAGAGGGAACAGCACACCTGTGTATAATACAGGAAACAGCAGTCCCCGTGTGTAATACAGGGAAAAGCAGTCCCTGTGTATAGTACAGAGAACAGCACTCCCTGTGTATAATACAGGGAACAGCAGTACCCGTGTATAATAGAGAGAACAACAGTCCCCGTGTTTAATACAGAGAACAGCAGTCCCCATGTATAATACAGGGAACAGTGTTCCCTATGTATAATATCGACAGCAGCTGTACCTGTATATCACATGGAGAACAGCAGTCGCTGTGTAAAATGTAGAGAACAGTAGTCTATGTGTATAATATAGAGAAAAGCAGCAGCTGTGTATAATGCAGGGAACAGCAATCCCCGTGTATAATAGAGAGAGCAGCAGTCCCTGGGTACAATACAGGGAACAGCAGTCCCCGTGTATAATACAGGGAACAGCAGCACCTGTGTATAATACAGTGAACAGCAGCAGCTGTGTATAATAGAGGGAACAGCAGTCCCTGTCTATAATACAGGGAACAAGCAGCACCTGTGTATAATACAGGGAACAGCAGTCCCCGTGTATAACACAGGGAACAGCAGCACCTGTGTATAATACAGGAAACAGCAGCCAAGTGTATAATACAGGGAACAGCAGCACCTGTGTATAATACAGGGAACAGCAGTCCCCGTGTATAATGCAGGGAACAGCAGCACCTGTGTATAATACAGGGAACAGCAGTCCCCGTGTATAATGCAGGGAACAGCAGCCCCTGTGTATAATACAGGGAACAGCAGATCCCGTGTATAATACAGGGATCAGCAGTCCCTGTGTATAACACAGGGAACAGCAGTCCCTGTGTATACTACAGGGAACAGCAGCATCTCTGTATACTACAGAGAACAGCAGTCCCCGTGTATAATACAGGGAACAGCAGCACCTGTGTATAATACAGGGAACAGCAGTCCCAACGTATAATACAGGGACAGCAGTCCCAGCGTATAATATCGACAGCAGCTGTACCTGTATATCACATGGAGAACAGCAGTCGCTGTGTAAAATGTAGAGAACAGTAGTCTATGTGTATAATATAGAGAAAAGCAGCAGCTGTGTATAATGCAGGGAACAGCAATCCCCGTGTATAATAGAGAGAGCAGCAGCACCTGTGTATAATACAGGGAACAGCAGATCCCGTGTATAATACAGGGATCAGCAGTCCCTGTGTATAACACAGGGAACAGCAGTCCCTGTGTATACTACAGGGAACAGCAGCATCTCTGTATACTACAGAGAACAGCAGTCCCCGTGTATAATACAGGGAACAGCAGTCCCCGTGTATAATACAGAGAACAGCAGCACCTGTGTATAATACAGGGAACAGCAGCACCTGTGTATATTACAAGGAACAGCAGTCCCCGTGTACAATAGAGCGAACAGCAGCACCTGTGTATAATACGGAGAACCGCAGTCCCCGTGTATAATACAGGGAACAGCAGCACCTGTGTATAATACAGAGAAGAGCAGCACCTGCGTATAAAACAGGGAACACCTGTCCCCGTGTAAAATACAGGGAACAGCAGTCCCTGTGTATAATACAGGTAACTGCAGTCCACGGAAATAATACAGGGAACATCAGCACCTGTGTATAATACAGGGAACAGCAGTCCCTGTGTATAATACAGGCAACAGCAGCACCGGTGTATAATACAAGGAATAGCAGTCCCCGTTTATAATACAGGGAACAGCAGCACCCGTGTATAATACAGAGAACAGCAGCACCTGTGGAAAATACAGGGAACAGCAGTCCCAGTGTATAATACAGGGAACAACAGTACCTGTGTATAATACAGGGAACAGCATCACCTGTGTATATTACAGGGAACAGCAGTCCCCGTGTACAATACAGGGAACAGCAGCACGTGTATAATACAGGGAACAGCAGCACCCGTGTATAATACAGGGAACAGCAGCACCTGTGTATAATACAGGGAACAGCAGCACATGTGTGTAATACAGGGAACAGCAGTTCCTGTGTATAATGCAGAGAGCAGCAGCGCCTGTGTATGATACAGGGAACAGCTGTCCCCGAGTAGAATACTGGGAACAGCAGTCGCTGTGTAAAATACAGGGAACAGCAGCACCTGTGTATAATACAGGGAACAGCAGTCCCCGTGTATAATACAGTGAACAGCAGCACCTGTGTATAATACAGGGAACAGCGGTCCCTGTGCATAATATCGACAGCAGCTGGACCTGTGTCACACATGGACAACACCAGTCGCTGTGTAAAATGTAAAGAACAGTAGTCTATGTGTATAATATAGAGAAAAGCAGCGCTGTGTATAATACAGGGAACAGCAATCCCCGTGTATAATACAGAGAGCAGCAGCACATGTGTATAATACAGGGAACTGCAGTCCCCGTGTATAATACAGGGAACAGCAGTCCCTGAGTATAATACAGGGAACAGCAGCACCTGTGTATAATACAGAGAACAGCAGTCCCCGTGTACAATACAGGGAACAGCAGTCCCTGTGTATAATACAGAGAACACCAGCACCTGTGTATAACACAGGAAACAGCAGCACCTGTGTACAATACAGGGAACAGCAGTCCCCGGGTACAATACAGGGAACAGCAGCACCTGTGTATAATACAGGGAACAGCAGCACCTGTGTATAATACAGGGAGCAGCATTCCCTGTGTATAATACAGAGAAGAGCAGCACCTGCGTACAATACAGGGAACACCCGTCCCCGTGTATAATACAGGGAACAGCAGTCCCTGTGTATAATACAGGGAACAGCAGTCCCTGTGTATAATACAGAGAAGAGCAGCACCTGCGTACAATACAGGGAACACCTGTCCCCGTGAATAATACAGGGAACATGAGCACCTGTGTATAATACAGGGAACAACAGTCCCTGTGTATAATACAGGCAACAGCAGCACCGTGTATAATACAAGGAACAACAGTCCCCGTGTATAATACAGGTAACAGCAGCACCCGTGTATAATACAGAGAACAGCAGTCCCTGTGTATAATACAGGGAACAGCAGTCCCCGTGTATAATACAGAGAACAGCAGCACCTGTGTATAATACAGGGAACAGCAGCACCTCAGTATAATACAGGGGACAACAGTCCCTGTGTATAATACAGGGAACAGTAGCACATGTGTGTAATACTGGGAACAGCAGTACCTGTGTATAATGCAGAGAACAGCAGCACCTGTGTATAATACAGGGAACTGCTGCCCCATGTATAATCCGGGGAACAGTAGTCCCTGTGTGTAATACAGGGAACCGCAGTCCCTGTGTATAATACAGGGAACAGCAGTCCCCGTGTATAATACAGTGAACAGCAGCACCTGCGTATGATACAGGGAACAGCAGCAACTGTGTATAATACAGGGAACAGCAGTCCCTGAGTATAATACAGGGAACAGCAGTCCCTGTGTATAATACAGGGAACAGCAGCACCTGTGTATAATACAGGGAACAACAGTCACCGTGTATAATACAGGGAACATCAGTCCCTGTGTATAATACAGAGAACACCAGCACCTGTG
>NW_025209688.1:0-456 GCF_004010195.1 Chiloscyllium plagiosum
GTGCTGGCAACGCATTCCATGCATTAACAACTCTGCGTAAAGAGCCTACCTCTGACATTTCTTCTGTACCTTCCTCCTGATATCCTCGTGCCAGTCAATCCTGCGGGGGAGGGCAGGGTGGTGGAGGTATCTGGCTATTGACTCAATTCGTGGCTTTCATTACCTGTATTTGGAGACGCCAGTATTGCACCGGAGTGTACATAGTTAAAAATCACTCAACACCAGGATATGGTCCAGCATGTGTAGTTAGAAGCACCAGTTTTCTGAGCGCTGATCCTTCTCCACAATCACCCGATGAAGGAGCAGCGCTCCGAAAGCTTGTGCTTCTAAATAAGACTGTTGGACTATAACCTCGTGTTGTGTGATTTTTAATCTCATTAACTTGTATATGTCGATCATGTCCCCTCTCTTCCTCCTTCTCTCCAGAGAGAAAACGCCGAGCTCAGTCGATGTCTC
>NW_025209688.1:565-9150 GCF_004010195.1 Chiloscyllium plagiosum
TTTAAGGGATCTATGCACTTGAACACCAAGATTTCTTTGTTCCTCCACACTGGCAAGAATCCTGCATTCAGCATTCAAGTTCGACTTTCCAAAATGCATCGCTTCGCATTTTTCCAGGTTGAATGCCAAAAGCCATTTCACAGCCCAGCTTTGCATCCTGTCGATGTCGAGCTGCAGTTTGCAAAAGCCTTTGATACTATCAATGGAACCTCCAACCTTTGTGTCATCGGTAAATTTACTAACTAATCACTAAAAATCCTCATACAATTCATTTGTAAAAACTACAAAGAGCTTAGGCCCAACAACGGAGCCCTGGAGCACACCATTCACCACTGACCTCCAGGCAGAATACTTTCCAACTACAACTACTCTCTGCTTTCTGTCAGTCAACCAATTTTGAATCCAGACAGCCAAATCTCCCTGTATCCCAATCTCCTGCCTAAATTACTGAGGTTAACATGGGGAACCTTATAAAATGCCTTGCTTAAGTCAATGTACAGCACAAGCACTGTTAGACCTTCGTCGACCTGTCTTGTCACCTCCTCAAAGAACCAATAAGGTTAGTGAGGCTTGAGCTGCCCCTCACAAAACCATGTTGACTGGCTTTCATGATGCTATGTTTTTCCAAACAGTCCTCAATCCTGTCCCTCGGTATTCTTTCCAAAGCTTTGCTGAACACAGATGTAAGACTGACTGGTCTGTAATTGCTAGGGAATTCCCTATTTCATTTCTTGAAAAGAGGAACAACACTCCTCTGGTATGACTATAGTGGGGAGTGAGGAAGAAAAGTACTTCATCAACGGATGATCAAACTCCTTTCTCATTCCGAGAGCAACCTATGATAAATCTGGTCTGCCTCTTTGGACTTATCAATCTTAAGATTTGCTGAAGTTTCCAGCATATCAACTTCATCAATCGTGATCTGATCGAGCTTGTTTTCCAGCTCCACAAAGTTCTCTTTCACAACAAGATCCCCTTCCTTAGTGAATACCAGAGCAGAAAGCACATTTAAGGCCTTTGCTATCTACTCAGACTCCACACACAAGTTCCATATGCTGTCCCTGATCGTCCCTACCTTCTCCCTGATCATTCCCTTATTCCCCACAAACAAGTAAAATGCCTTTGGGTTCTCCGTAATCCGTCCTGCCAAGCCTTTATCGTGCTCACACTAGCTCTCATCAGTCCATTTCGGAGCTCCTTTCCAGTAAGACTGTAAACCTCTCAAGCTTTGCCCAATCCTTGATTCCACCACATTACGTAAGCTGCCTTCATCGTTTTGACGAGAAGCTCAACTTTTCTCGTCATCCATGGCTCCTTAATCTTATCCCTTCCTTCGTCTCAGAAGAACAAATTCGTGCATCATGCGCAATAACTGCTCCTTCTGTCTCTGCATGTCTGTTGTGTCCTTTCTGTCGAACATTTGCTCCCCAACTCTTGTCTGATAGCGTCATAATGTTCTTTGCCACAATTAAATATTTTCTTTTGGTAACTGCTCCTTTCCCTCTCCAGGTCTGTGATAAATGTGAGGCAGCTATGGTCACAGACACCAAAACGCTCTCCCACAACGAGATCTGACACCTGTCCGAGCTTATTGCTGAGCACCAAATCCAAAGTCGCCTCTCCCCTCGTTGGTCTGTCTACGTACTGACTAAGGAAAGCCTCCTGAACACACCCGACAAAACGGATCGATCCAAGTAATCTGCACAAGGAGGATCCAGTCAATATTGGAAAAGTTGAAGTCAACCTTAACTACAAGCCTGCTGCATCTGCATTTTTCCAAAATCTGCATACCAATTGTTCTTCAATCTCCCTACTGCTAATCGAGAGTCTATAGAAAACCCCGAATGAGGCTCCATTGCTATTCTCAACTTTCACTCAAACTGACTTAGTTGAGAAGCCTTCCTCATCAACCTTCATTTCTCTCGCTCTGATGCACTCTCTCATTAGCAATGCTACATCACCTGCTCGTTTTTCCACCCTCCCAGTTCTTTTCAAAAATATCCTACACCCTGCAGCATCGACCAACCATTCCTGCTCCTGTGAAACCCACGTCTCTGTTATGGCCACAACATCATTCTCACAAAAACTGATCCACCCTCTAAGTTAATCATTTTCATTTCTGAAGTTCCTTGCGTTAAAGCAGATATACTTCAACCGTTCTTTTTTCTTTCATCAAGTCATAAATCTTCCCGATATTTCCCTCCATCCTGTAACTGTCTCATCGCCAACCTCCTACACACACCCCCAACCCCCACCCCACCGTCTCCCTTCTGCAGTTCTGGTTCCCACATCCTTGCAAAAATGGTTTAATACTTTCCGAACCACACAAACAACTCTCCCACACAGGATATATGTGCCCCTCTAGTTCAGGTGCAATCCGCCCTAGTTCAAGTCCCACCTTCCCAGAAGGCATCCCAATGGTCTATTTATCTGAAGCCCTATCCTGCACCAGCCTCACAGCCACGTGTTAAGCTGCTCTCGGTGACTGTTCCTCGCCTCACTGTCTTGTGGCACCGGTAGCAAACCTGAGATCAATACCCTTCTCGCCCTGTTCTTAAGCTTCCAAACTAGCTGTCTGCAGTCAATTTTCAGATTCTGAATCCCTTTCCTGGCTATATCAATTGTGCCAATATGCACCATGATTTCTGGCTACTCATCCTCCCCGTTCTGAATCCTGTAAGCCCGATTGGTGACATTCCAGATCCTGGCACCGGGGAGGCAACTTACCTTCCAGGAGTCATGTTCATGACCACAAAATCGCTTGTCAATCCATCCAAGTATTCAGTCCCGAAGCACTATCGCTTTTCTAATCTCCTCACTTCCCTTCTGAGCCTCACTGCAAGGCTCAGTACCTGAGGCGTGATAACTATAGTTTTCCCCTGGTTGGCTGTCCCCACCAGCAGTATCCAAAATGGTATACTTATTGCTGAGGGAACGGGCACTGGGGATCCCTGCTGTAATTTCTGGTTCCTTTTCCTCCACTTACTGTAACCCAGCTGTCCTGATCCTGTGTCTGAGGAGTGACTACATCACTCAATTTCTCTCTCAACTTTCAAATGATCCTCAGTCCATACAGCTCCAATTCCAGTTCACTGACTCGGCTTTTGAGGAGTTTGATGTGGGTGCAATTCTCGCAGATGCGTTCAGCAGAGATACATGTCATGTCTCTTCCCTATCACATTCTGCGAGACGAACATGCAACTGCCCTATCAGTCAAACCTCCCTCAACTGAAAGTCCACACAGAACTAAACAAGGAAGAGATGAAAACAGAAATAAAGAGAAAACGTGAAAACTTACGAGTTTCCAGAATATTAGTTAGAGCAGCTGGGTGGGAGGGAAACTCTATGATCTGGGGTCTCGAGTTTAAATCTCAACCACTTTCAACTTTCCAGCAGTCCTCGCTTCTCTCCGCCCTCTCTCCTCGCTGTTCTGTTCAATTCTATCTTGAGTAAAAAATTTCCACAAGCTCTTGAAATTGCCTCACCTACCTGACCTGTAATTTTTGAACAAGGCAAATACAATATTAAAGTCTAAAAGTCTGGTGCTGGAAAAGCACAGCTAGTTAGGCAGTATCCGAGGAGCAGGAGAATCGACGTTTCGAGCATAAGCCTTTCATCAAGAATGAAGCTTTTCCAGCACCACACATTTTGACTCCGATCTCCAGTATCTGCAATCCTCACTTTCTACTCTCATGCTGATCAGATGCTGCCTAATGGGCTGTACGTTTCCAGCATCACACTTTTCGACTCTAATTTCCAGCTTTTGCAGTCCTTAGTTTCTCCTCGTTTCAATATTATAGTCTCTGACACCATCCCATCCCATCTCGCCTCAGAAAATGGAGTGATTGTGCCCAGTGCTCCTACAACTCCTATTCTCTCCAAATGTTTTAATGTAATTCATTCCGATTCGGTCTCTTGTCAAATTTGAACCAAATACATTATCCAACAAATTTCAAACATTCTTGACACGTAGAACTCTACATGGCTAGTTATCATCTTCCTCTTTGCTAAACGTTTGCCTTCAAGTGAATACGACACAAAATAAAATAACAAAACCCTTCCTTGCAAACAATCTCAACTTCTCACATGAGATATACACTAATCAGATAAAGCGCAATTCAAACTATAAACCGAACACTGGAGTTATCTTTATGAAAATGCTTAACTTCTCTCTAAAATGTATATCTCTCCCAAAGTTAAAGATAATTGCGATTTGAAGTAAAATCCAAATGAGAAACCACGCTCTAATTTTATCTTGCATCTCAAATTCAATTATTTTTCATCCAAATAGAAATTTTAAGTTTGTGTCAAAAATATCGTTAATGTCTAGCAGATCTCCATCCCAAAATCTCCTGTCACCGCCACTGGACTCCCAAGGTTTATAATTCTCTCAGGGAATTACAATGTGTTGCATATATTTCTACATATATACGTTGACATATGAAGCAAACTAGATAAGTGTCATGTGTGTGGGATAATGAGGACAAAAAGGAATGTCGATTGCCATGTAAAATGTTTCATATTTCAACATAAATACAGTAACTGAGGGTTTTTTTTAGAAGCAGCAAACAGAGAGATTAAAGTCAATTGTGAAGCTTTTAGGCAAGTGCTGAAGTAAGTTAGAGATATCACCTGGTCGTCGTAGAGTGAGCTATTCAAGCAATAGTTCGCCTTATGGTTGTTAACACACTTAAAATAGGAGACAAATAATTTGAAAATGAACGCTTCCCGTCAGTCTGCTCAGGTCAAGTGATATGTCAGAAGGACTTAGTGACAAGTAAAACTTAATTTCCCGTTAACATTGCTTTGGATTAAATTCAAACTGCAAACGTATGTTTTGGAGATATTCGAGATACTAAATATCGTTTCTTTAAAATAAAACTGGTGTACGAATTTATGTTCCATTTTACACTATTAAGGATTATGTGGGTTGTTGTGCGGAATGATTTTAACTTCCCCTGCACTGGTTGGTTCTCACTTCGTTCATGGGCCTTGTAGTGCAGAATGTGTAACGTCAGTTCAGGAGGGTTTCTTGACAAAGGATGTATACTTTCCAACCATGGACGCTGTTATGCTGGACATGCATATGGCAGATGAGCACCTCCAGGTGAGTAAAATTTCATTCAGGGCAGAATTTCTGGACAAGTGACCATAATGCCGTGAGTTTTAAGGTACACAAAACACAAGTGGTGGATGTTTGGAACGGGATGCCAAAGAGAAAGCGGTATAGCAGTAGAGGAACATAATAGCAGCTTTCATTAAACATGATGTGGACGAATTCATGAAGAAGAAGGGAAAGAGGAAAGTCAACGCAGCTGTAGTACGGAATGGCAAACTATGTCGGTGCAAATTTGAAGAGCTCAAGTGCCTCTTTCTGCTTGATATTAAATTTCATGACAAGAAAATTTACCATTTTATCACAAATCATCAGGTCTTGCAAAATACGCAGCATTTAATAAACATATCCTTGGTAGAGGCAAGTAACAAGAAATAATCTGCCGCTTTTGAAGTTTAAGAGGAAGTCTCCCTGGCGAACTCGAAGATTCAACTCCAAAAGCTGGTAAAATCACCAGCTCACTGAAAGCAAATGCAAAGTCTCTTTGGATCTATGTGAACCTGACTTCCCATCATGATTCTTCTGTCTTACTTTAAAATCACCCATTGAGAACTCAAAACTGTTGAAATAGTGTCTGTCTGAAGGGGATAAAAACTGCACCACTGGGTGTGTATCCTTCTGCAACACAAACAGAATAGAACACATAGAAGGCATAGTATTGGCTGACAACTGTTAGAAGTCAAAACGAGAGCGTTTACTGATATGGAATGAATAAGAAGACGTCTGCGAATACAGATCAAAAAAGAATGTACATTGTATTTCAAGCGGGTGACATTGCTAGAAATATTTACGATACTGTTTCTGGGTCGTTTTATTTCCAATGGAAGCAAATTCTTGAATTCGGCATCAGAGACTGAGATTGCAGACGTCGCAAACATGGAGGGAAGGGAAGATTTATTGTTATACTTAGCACAGGATTTTACAAGTACTGAGTCCTTAGCCTGTTAGAGAATGAAATTGAAAAATATGTGCACAGTGAGAGCTTTCAGGGAACTTTGTTGCAGCTTTATTCGAAACGTCATATTCGATAAAAACATTGACATGAAATAAAATTCACGTGGAATTTATGTGCACTGATATATTTTTTTTGATGTGCAATCATGTTCGTGACAGAGAAACTATTGCTTCAACTATAAACAATAGGGTCTCACAAACAAAACAAATGAGGTAACACAAATATAAATTGTTTTCCTGTTCATATAATGGTAATTTAGCGATATTTGAAGGTGAAAACACCAGTGAGAACATCCCTTTGTTCCTCAGGTGTGACTATGTGATGGTTAATTTGATTTATTTGATTTAAAATCTTGTATTCATGTGTACTTCATCACTGTGAAAAGTCTTGTTTGTGAGCAGTACAGGCAGATCACAGCAAATACGGACAGATATATCATAGGGTGCATAGGCGGAGTGAAACACAGAGGTGATACTGCACAGGCAGTGCACGAAGCAAGATCAATATGAAAACGATCAATATAATATGACGTTAAAGGATTTTTTCATCAGTCTCGTGGTGGCAGGGAAGAAGCTGCTCTTGAACTTGTACGTGCATTTGTTTCAATCTTATGTATGCTCTGCCGAACGGAACTGGTCATTAGGAGAGCATTACCTGTGTGGGGGGATCAGTGTTGATGTTGTCAGCCTCTCCGTTGCAACAAGATGTGTAAATATTGTCCATTCATGCGAGGGTGGCTTCCGTCAAGGTCTGGGCTGTACACACAACCTTCTGTATGTTCTTATGATGCTGGGCAGAGCAATTGTCACACCCGGACGATCTGCACCCGAACAGTATGTTTTCCATTAAGAATCTGTAATATTGATGAAGGTCTTTATAGAAATGCCACATTTCCTAAACCATCTGAAGAAGAAGAGGCGTTTTTGTGACTTCTTGACCATTGCATATGTACGGGAAGCCCAAGACAGGTTGTTGGTTTTCATCACTCTGAGGAAGTTGATGCGCCCCACCCTCACAATGTTAGTTCCATTGATGCAGATGGGGGCAAGTTTTTTCCTTTCTTCCTCATATCAGCGGACAGTTGTTTTGTTTTGCCAACATTCAGGGAGAATTTATCATTGCATCCCGAAGGCAGAGTCATCGACGATGATTAGGGTCATGCTGTCCAAATGTTCCTCTCTCCGAAGTTCAGTGCTGGGAAAATGTGAACTTCAGAGGACTGAGGCAGGCTGGTTGGCAAGAGTTGATTTGCGTCCTAATGTTCCTGGAGAAGCATTTAATTATTACAGAGTTCAGAGCCACTATTTAGTCATTAGTGGAACGTTTTAGGAAAGTTGGATGATGGTCATGTATTTATCAGTAACTGAATTATAGTTGAAAGGCATTTTCAAAGTTTTAATTTCCTTGCAGTTTCAGCACATTGTAATGTTGCAACTGGAACTCAACGATGATAAAGTCACTGACGGTGGCAATCTGGATAGCTAATGCCTAATTGTGCGCGATTAATTGATGAGCTGTTCCGAAGTGTCACAAGTTTTGTCTCAGAGATTAATTTATGTCGTGAAACGGTGCAGGATTTTCCAAATGTCTCAAAAACATCCAGAGATGTTGAGACTGGAAAATGATGCAAGCGCTGGGCTAACTTATGTAACTGGAGATTGAATTTGTGTACAGTATCAAGATATGTGGAGACAACACCTGCTCCAAGGATATCATACCTGAAACATCAGGCGAAATTAAAATGCACTTAATGCAGCAAGTGAAATAAAATAATTTGACAATACGAATACGCATCCTAAACTGTGATCAAAAACAAGTGGTTGAAGTACTCCACAAAGTTTATTTTAAATTCAATGGCCCACATAAAAGGGTTTGAGTGCACGCCAAATGGCTTGACAGAGGAATTGCTCAGCTTTCAATACCGTGCAACAGAAAGCATTTTCTCTAATGATGATTTACCAACGTTTTACAAAGTTCCTGGATCAATGAATGGGGAATATCCGATTGTAGATTCATAGATGGCGCATGGTTTAAAGGAATACAATACGTAGCTTCTTTGTTCAGAATATAACATTGTTGAAATTGATTTATTTTTCTCTCTGCTTGGTGAAAATCTTTTCGTCCTTCATGAGTCCTATAGATGTTACATTGGCATCTTCCCACTGTATATAGCAAAGGGGAAGTGAACCAAATGTAAATGTACGAGAATGGACCTCCAAAGGCAGACGATTGCATGGTATGAATAACTTTGTAATGGCATTCGTCACAATCAGTCAGTTTTCGTTTTGTTAGTACTTTGAGTGTTCCTTCGACAAAGTGTTTCCAAGTAATCACTGTGTGGAATTTTTATTTTTGTGCTTGTGTTGACACGTATGTGTGTATATATATGCTTGCGAGACTGTGTGTGTGTTTGTTTGTGTGTGTGTTTGTTTATGTTGTGTACCTGTGTGTTTGTTTGTATTGTGTACCTGTGTGTGTGTCCGTTACAGGGTGCCTGTGTGTGTGTCACTGCGT
>NW_025209688.1:10010-12200 GCF_004010195.1 Chiloscyllium plagiosum
ATTCATCGCATGCTGCACAATTCACCATGATCTACTGCAAACCTCAAATCCTCATTCATGCCCATTCATTGGACCTGAACAGGTTGTCGCAGAGGGAATGGTCTTTACAGAAAGTGGACAGCGGTGGGAAGTGACCTGTACTGCTGGTGGTGGGGTCCGTTTGTCAGTGCTGGATGATGCGATGTATATGGAGGTAACCTTAAGGCCAACGGTCCACTTCGGAGCTGCGAGATGCGGGAGCCGGGAGGAGGTGACGTTGGTGCGAGGTGATTGTCGGGAAGGCTGGTAATTATATTTAGACTTCTTACCTTCAGGCCAGCAAGGGAGGAGCGAGCAAAGCTTTCTGGGAAGGGTAAGTAGAACAGTTTGTATTTGCGTGGTTGTGTTACTTGAGACATTACTGGGGTAGTGTCTCCCACCCATCCTCTTCCTCTAACTTAAAAATTGTTGTGGGCGCCAGATTGACAAGGTAAGGTAACTAGTTTATTTCCTTTATCCTTTTTTCAGTAGTCACTTCGGAATTCGAATAGTGGGAATGGAGTTTAGGGCAGTGGAATGTTCCTCCTGCAGAATGTGGGAAGTTAGGGTCACCACTAGTGTCCCTGCTGACTACATCTGTGGAAAGTGCACCCAATACCAGCTCTTTGAAAACCTCGTTAGGGAACTAGAGCTGGAGCTGGATGAACTTCGGATGATTCGGGAGACAAAGGTGTTTATTGACAGGATTTACGGAGAGGTAGTCACTCCCCACATTAAAGAAAAAGAGAGATGGGTTACAGTTAGGGGACAGAAAGGGGACAGGCAAGCTGTGCATGGATCCCCTGTGGCCATTCTCCTCAACAATAAGTATACCGTTTTGGATACAGTTGGGGTATTGACAGGATTTACGGAGAGGTAGTCACTCCCCACATTAAAGAAAAAGAGAGATGGGTTACAGTTAGGGGACAGAAAGGGGACAGGCAAGCAGTGCATGGATCCCCTGTGGCCATTCTCCTCAACAATAAGTATACCGTTTTGGATACAGTTGGGGTAATGACTTACCAGGGGAAAGCAGTGGGGCACCTGCTGCTCGGAAGAGAAGGGGGAAGAGAAACAGAGCATAAGTCATTGGGGACTCGACAGTTAGGGGAACAGATAGGAAGTTCTGTGGGGACGAGAGAGACTCACGCTGGATGTGTTGCCTCCCGGGTGCCAGGGTCCATGATGTCTCTGGGGGGACGGGGAACAACCGCAAGTCGTGGTCCACATTGGCACCAACGACATAGGTCTGAAGAGAGACGGGGACTTGAGGCAGAAATTCAGGGAGCTACGATGGAAGCTTAGAGCTAGGATAAACGGAGTTGTTTTCTCTGGTTTGCTGCCCGTGCCATGTGCAAGTGTGGTGAGGAATAGGGAGAGAAAGGAGTTGAACACGTGGTGACAGGGATGGAGCAGGAGAGAGGGTTTCGGGTTTTTGGATAATTGGAGCTCTTTCTGGGAAAGGTGGGACCTCTACAAGCTGGAAGGTCTTCATCTAAACCACAGGGGTACCGATATCCTGGATGGGAAATAGGGAAATAGATGGTGACATCTTGCAAAATGTCCAGATTACAGAGGAGGAAGTGCAGGATGTCTTGAAAAGGTTAAATGTGGATAAATCCCCAGGACCTGATCAGGTGTACCCGAGAACTCTGTGGGAAGCTAGAGAGGTGATTGCGGGGCCTCTTGCTGTGATACTTGTATCACGGATAGTCACAAGTGAGGTACCAGAAGACAGGAGGTTGGCAAACGTGGTGCCAATGTTTAAGAAGGGCGGTAAAGACAGTCTAGGGAACTATAGACCGGCGAGCCTTACCTCAGTGGTGGGCAAGTTGTTAGGGAATCCTGAGGGACAGGATGTACATGTATTTGCAAAGGTAAGGAACGGTTCGGCATATTCAACATGGCTTTGTGCGTGAAAAACCATGTCTCACAAAATTGTTTGAGTTTTTTGAACAAGTAACAAGGATTATTGATGAGGGCAGAGCAGTAGATGTGATCTGTATGGAGTTCAGTAAGGCGTTCGACAGGGTTCCCCACTGGAGACATCGTTAGCAAGGTTAGATCTCATGGAGTACAGGGATAACTAGACATTTTGATACAGAACTGGCTCAAAGGGAGAAGACAGGTGGTGGTGGATGGTTGTTTTTCAGACTGGAGGCCTGCGACCAA
>NW_025209688.1:13724-17195 GCF_004010195.1 Chiloscyllium plagiosum
ACATGGATAGAGCAGGGACAGGAATGGCTGTTGCAGGTTCCGGGATTTTGATGTTTCAGTAAGAACAGAGAAGATGGTAATAGAGGAGGAGGTGTGGCATTATTAATCAGGTACAATATTACAGTTGAAGAAAGGATGTTTGGAGACTCGTTAAATGATTTAGTATGGGCTGAGGTTAGAAACAGGAAAGGAGATGTCACCATGCTGGGAGCTTACTATTGGCCTCTGAATCGTCTCAGAGATAGGAAAGGATAGCAAAGATGATTCTCGATAGGAGTGAGAGAGGCAGGGTAGTTATCATGGGGGACTTCAACTTCACAAATATTGACTGGGATTACTACAGTACGTGTACCATAAATGGGTCAGTTTTTGTCTAGTGTGTGCAGGAGGGCTTCCTGACACAGTATGCTGGCAGGCGTACAAGGGGAGAAGCCACTTTAGATTTAGTACTGGGTGATGTGCCTGGCCAGGTGTTAGATTTGGAAGTAGGTGAGCACTTTGGAGACAT
Source organism: Chiloscyllium plagiosum (assembly GCF_004010195.1). Lineage (NCBI taxonomy): Eukaryota > Metazoa > Chordata > Chondrichthyes > Orectolobiformes > Hemiscylliidae > Chiloscyllium > Chiloscyllium plagiosum. The sequence continues at coordinate 14,233 of NW_025209688.1, forward strand.
CGATCACAATTTTGTTAGGTTTACTTTAGTGATGGAAAGGAATAGGTGTTGTCCACCAAGCAAGAGTTATGGCTGGGGGAATGGAAATTATGATTCAATTAGGAAAGAGTTATGATGTGTAGAATGGGGAAGGAAACTGCAGGGGATGAGCAAATTAAAAATGTGGAGCTTATTCAAGGAAAAGCTCTTGTGTGTCCTAGATAAGTATGCACCTGTTAGGCAGGGAGGAAGATATAGAACGCGTGAACCGTGGTCTCCTAAGGAAGTGGAATCCCTGGTCAAGAAGAAGGAGGCTTATGTTAGGATAAATTGTGAACAATCCTTCAGGGCGCTTGAGGGTAACAAGGAAGTCAAGAATGACCTAAAAAGAGAGCTCAGAAGAGCCAGGAGGAGACATGCGAAGTTGTTGGCGGATAGGATCAGGGTTAACCCGAATACTTTCCATAGGTATGTCAGGAATAAAAGGATGACGAGAGTTAAATTAGGGACCAATCAAGGATAATAGTGGGAAGTTGTTTGTGGAGTCAGAGGAGATAGGGGAAGCACTAAATACATATTTTTCGACAGTGTTCACTATAGAAAATGAAAATGTTGGCGAGGAAGATACAGAGATAGTTGCATCTCGACGTGAAGAGATTAAGGTTCACAAGGAAGAGGTATTAGAAATACTGCAGAGTGTGAAAATAGACAAGTCGCCTGGACCGCATGGCATCTATCTTAGAATTCTCTGGGAAACAAGGGAGGCGATTGCCCAGCCTTTGGCATTGATCTTCAAATCATCATTGTCGACAGGAATAGTGCCTGAGGACTGGGGGATAGCAAATGTGATTCCGTTGTTCAAACAGGGTCGTAGAGACAACCCTGGTAATTACAGACCAGTGAGTCTCACTTCAGTTGTTGGTAAAGTGTTGGAAAAGGTTATAAGAGTAAGGATTTATAACCATCAAGAAAAGAATAATCTGATCAAGGACAGTCAGCACGCTTTTGTGAAGGGTAGGTCGTGCCTAATGAATCTTCATGAGGTTTTTGACAAAGTGACCATACACGTAGATGACAGTAAACCTGTTGATGTGGTGTATATGGATTTCACAGAATTCTTGGATTACGGATATATTCGAAAAGATTTCTTGGAAAAAAATAGAGTACGGCAGCAATCAAATTTCCTCCTCCTCCTCCATTGTACCAGAAAGTTTGTACAAGTTTTATTGTTTGCTCCATTTGTTAGTTATTTTCCAAATCCGCATTGAATCTACATAACAGCTCTATTCCAATGCAGGGGACCATTCACAGCATGCCCCCGAAATTTTCAATGAGAGAAGGATATCAACTGCGGCAATGCATGGGATGCTATCTGGATAATTCTTAGAAACATCCCTTGTCCTATCTTGGCTCGCTTCTGTGCATCTTCTGTCCTGAAGAAACATAGTCAATGTCTCCTCTCAACCTGCAAAATGGACCGTTTATTTCTCCAAATAAGTGGTTGGCAGTGGAGCTCGCAACAATTTATTTAGACCAGAATTTCTAATGTCTGAAAATGGTTGCTTGCAAAGCTAAGCAAAAGGTTCGGCGGCAGACGTCGCACACCTCGTAAAAAAGGAAACACTTCCGGCAGAGAATTCGATGTACATGGAATTGGATTTTTTTTTCTGATCGGATGGTAACGCCAGAAGACATGGACTCCTGTATCGTTTTCGTTGGCTTTTCTAATAGCTGGTGGACAACACTACTAGGCCAAGATTTTTGTCTGTTCTGTCTGGACGCATCAAAGAGAGAAAAGAAGATTTGTTCAGCACCTGGAGTGAAGTCGAATTTCAAACTTGGGATAATGTAAAGCAGGCAGTGAACGGGATCGGGTCAGGGAACGATTTGGCGACAAAAATGCATTCAGTTGAGAGCAATATCACCTATCGCTTTTTGTGGTTAGATTCCTATTCAGATAATGGAGTTGCACGTGCTTAATAAAGAATGGGGTTTGCAGGATGAAATGATGGCAACTGTCTCGATGTTTTCCGAATTTTAATAACGAGGACATTAATATAGTTAAGCGTCTTATTGACTTAACAGTCAGATGGAGTAACTTACCAGGAAGACCAACAATAGCGAGGACATGATAGTAACCAGCTTGAATCACCCGAAGTACACACTATATCCGCATTGTTAATGATGGCCAACCTTGCGAAAGCTGGTAAAGACCCAAAGACAAGCATTGATCCATTGCTTTAAATTTCCAATCTGTTGCTGTCCGAACTTGTCTTTCTCTCCCTTTCTGTGCAGCTGATGAGTCCTTATCATGTCACACGTGATGCTCGCGCTGTTACTTTAAGATAGCTGAAGATGTCTCTTATTAAGAGAAGATGAAATCCCTCTAATGAGAGAATTAGGATCCTTGGAATTTGACATTAACTCCTGTCACTGTACGAACAGTTTCAGTGAACCCTTTTCAATCCAAAACCTTTCTATGGTGACAATGCTGTTCCTTTCTCACGGCTGTGCTGCCCTTGCTTATATTCACAGGGATCATAAAGGTAGAGGTTCAGATATGACTGGAACATTTGTTGAGTTGTTTTTCTAAAGCGCTTGTTCAATGGAAAGGGAGTGGCCTGTTCCCGCAGTTCAAAGTTCAGTTTGTTTTGAGTTTATCCAGCTGTTCTGTTTGACCAAGTTTCAGAGGCAAACCCAGAGAAACTGCTGGCTACAGGAAGAAGCAGTTCTAATCTGTCTATTCTCTCTCTCCCTGTGACGTCTCTCCTGTAAAAATCTATGTTTGGTTTTACCTTTTTCATGACCAATGGTATATTTATGTGAATTTTGCAACTGCTTGGAACATTATCATTAAGTTCTAACAGATTCGATTGGGCTTCCAAATAGGCTCAGTTATTCTAAATACAGTACTTTTTTCGCTTGTTTTTCAAATAGTAGTCTCGAAATATATATTGTTTTTCTTAAAACTGAGTGGTTGTGCC
>NW_025209689.1:0-874 GCF_004010195.1 Chiloscyllium plagiosum
TGCTGATCTTAATTCACAAACACTTTTCTTCCACTGATCCTGCTGTCAGGGATGCTTTCTCTGTAATTTCTTTTATCTAGAACATTAGCTAAAAGTGCCATGTACCTTTCTGATTAGTGAGTGGGGCTTTACATTTTAAAAAAAAACATGGTTGTTTCTGTGAGATTAAGATATTTTTCTCAGAAGGCAGTTTGCTCTCCCGCCCCAATTTTCAAATCTTTTATACTTTTGATGACTTGTTAATTTTTTTATGATCGGATTGGTTCCAGGTAGTCAAAACCATCAGATTTAATTTTGATAGGTTTTCAGTATGTAAGGGCTTAGTTAAGTTAATTGGCTGATATTAAGCTAGTTGCCAAACATCAAAACGAGCCTAAGGTTTTCAATCACACAGGAAAAAGTGAGGACTGCAGATGCTGGAGACCAGAGTTGAAAAATGTGGTGCTGGAAAAACACAGCAGGCTAGGCAGCAGCCGAGGAGCAGGAGAATCGACGTTTCGGACATAAGGCCTTCTTCAGGAATGAGGCTGGTGTGCCAGGCGGGCTAAGATAAAAGGTAGGGGGGAGGGAATTTGGGGGAGGGGCGCTTGGAATATGATAGATGGAAGGAGGTGAGGGTGTGGGTATAGGCCGGAGAGGGGGTGGGGGCGGAGACTTCGGGAAGAAGATTGCAGGTCAAGAGGGCGTGCTGAATCCGGGGGTTGGGACTGAGATAAGGTGGGGGGAGGGGAAATGAGGAAGCTGGAGAAATCTACATTTATCCCGTGTGGTTGGAGGGTTCCTAGGCGGAAGATGAGGCACTCTTCCTCCAGGCGTCGTGTGGTCAGGGTCTGGCAATGGAGGAGGCCAAGGACCTGCATGTCCTTGGCGGAGT
>NW_025209689.1:2205-15537 GCF_004010195.1 Chiloscyllium plagiosum
TGTGCTTCCAATTAAACCTATTGGACTATAACCTGGTGTTGTGTGATTTTTAACTTTGTTCACCCCAGTCCAACACCGGCATCTCCAACTCATTCAGAGCTGTGATATTGTCTGAGAACTGGTGGAGTGCCCGAGTTGCATTCTCCCATTTATGGGTTCCCTCCTTTAATTCTCCCATGCAGTATGTCCTGCTCCATTTGCTGCTGCACTGCACCAAATCTCCGATTTACTCCTGCACTGAACAAAATCTCACATTCGCTGCTGTACCTAACCGTTTCCCCCATTATCTGACGTCCTGTTACAAATGTTCTTACTGAGATAAACACTTGGCTATGGTTCCATTTAATCATTCCTTGCAATTATTGTCCGAATTATTGGTGCACTTTTAAATTCATAAATATTAGGGATGCACAAGTTGGACAAGTGTCTGTTTCTTTGCAACGATTCTCCATCATTATATTCAGTGTTTCACTACGCTGCACACGTTCTCCCATTTATCAATCCTGCACAAATTCTGGAAAAGGATCAACTCTTCCGTTTAATATTATCCAGCCCCAGTTCTCCCACTTCGAATTTAACAGCACCTGCGTTAATTCTCCAATTATTGATGCGCTGTATCAATTCATTCCATTCAGTTACCCCTGTACATCTCTTCCACATATGAGTGCCCTGCTCAGTTTTTATTTTCATTTCGTGGTGCACTGACCCGAATACCTATTTTGCTGTTTCTTCCAACATTTCTCCTTTACACTGATTCCCTGCCCCGATTCACCCATTTAGACGTAGTCTGCTCCAATTCTCTGATATTTTGGCACTCCCCCAATTTTGTCATCTACCACTTATGGATTGTCCCATTTACTCATACCCCTATACTTATTCTCCCATTTCCTCATATCCCGACACTAAATTCTCCTGCTTTTTCATATAACGATAATAATTCTGCCATTTCCTCATATCCCAGTATGATTCTCTAATTTCCTAATGCCCGAGTTCAAATCTCGCATTTCGGAGTGACCTACTCCAATTCTACATTTTAATGGTGACTTGTACCAAATATCTATTTAGGTCCACTCCGCCCCACTTCTTTCAATAACTATGTAGCTGCAATGATTCTCCCATGTCATGGTCCATTGCTGTAATTCTCCAATTTTGGCGTTTACTGCATCAAATTCTCAAATTGCCAATTCTGCACTAACCCGTTCTTTTGTCATGAACTGAAGAAACTCTCCCACTGAGTATTGCCTTGTCCCAACTCTTCTGTTTTGCTGTTTCCTGACATACATCTTCCACATAATGGTTTACTGCTCAAAGTTTTTTCATTATTGTCGCCCTGCATCGAATGGCCACTTTCCTGCACTTTACAACATTTCTCCGACTTTCTGATTCCTGCCCGTGTTCTCCCATTTAAATATGCTCTGTTCCAAATCTGCATGCTTTAAGCACGCAACACCAATTCTCGAATTCAATATTGCCCTGAAACAATTCTCATGTTCATTGATACCCAAACCAACTTCTCCCAGTGTGGGGAACGCCACTCTGACTCTCTGAGATAGTGCTGCCCTACCCCAATTCGCTGTTCAAGTTCCACTGCGCAATTTTTCCATTTTCTGGTTCGTGCAACAATTGTCCCAAATACAGCTTCACTTCCATGCACCATTCTCCCATTTTGGAATCCTGCACGAATCTTCTATTGGGCAGCAACTGCACCTCCGCCACATTTAATATTATTCAGCACCAGTTCTCCCACATCTTTCACCAATTCTCTACTTTCGTGACATCGGCACCAACTCTCCCATTATTGATGACCTGCTTCAATTGTCCCTTTGTGGTGTTTCCTGATACACCTCCTCCACGTATGGCTTCCCTGCTCCAAAGTGTTTTTTTCCATTTCTTTGTGGGCGGACCCAAATCTCGACTTTATTGCTGCTTGTAAAATTGTTCCTTCTCAATTATTCCCTTCACCTATTCTTCCAATTAGAGGTGTTCTGTTCAAATTATTTAATGACAATTCAATTTGTACTAATTTTCCAGTGTAATGACACTGTGCAACAATTCTCCCATTTACTGATACCCCAAAATTCTCCCACTGCCTCACTCGAATCAACTGTTACCAAGTGCAAAGGACAGGCTTTATGTTTCAACCTCTGCATGCAGGGCGGCCAATATACTTGGCAAAAGTGCCTTATGTAAGGGCTGTGAACAAAATTCACATATTCTTTTTCTGCTATTCTTATCACATGCTCAAGGACAAGTGTTGGGAAACATTCGAGCTCATATTTTAACATTCCCATGCGTAGGAGATAATTGTCTTTATGTTTTCCGAAGCTTTTTTCTGAACTCGGCTGCTCACAAGGCCAGGTGAAATGTTTGCAAAGTTCCACAAAGGCAAGCTGACTCCTCGACGCGGAATTCAGCAAAAAGTATTCGCATATTTCAGTGAAGTATTAAATTTTGCAAAACATTCTCTGACAGATTTCACACTAAATGTTAATTTTGTTAATTTTCCATTAAATGTTCCAAATTTTTGTCATTTTACAACAAAGAAAATAAAAGCCAGATAGCTATACATCAAAAATAATTTATAAACACCAGGCATTTCTCAGACACCACATAACTCTAACAAAGCTTTGTGGTGGTTTTTTCACATCCCTGGTTTGCCCAATACACAGCCCATCTTCACACGTCACATTCGTCAACGTCGCTGTAGGGTGTGGACAAGCAATCAAACCTTCCTTCTTTGTGGCCATGGGTAATTTTACCATTACGCATCCAGTAGCATTCATAAGTCGGTGGTTTAGGCAAACACAACTAGGGTCTTATTCAAAGCAGTATGAGTAAGACCAGTCCTACAACTAGTAGAACGTGTTGGGTCCAATACCCCCAACCTCCATAACAGAGGTGAGCCATCGGGAGCAGGAGTCATCTGCTCGTGGAGGCGGCCATACAGCTCCCTTCATACCATTTATTAAACCAGTAATATTTTGGGACTCATCAGGAATATTAATACAGCATGAGGTACCTAACGCTTTGCAGATGCCCCCTCTCCCGGCCGTCAGGGTGTCTAGTGCTTATCGATTTTGTGTCACTGCTTCCTAACCGCAATTAACTCAGTGTTCATGAGTGCTAGGCCTTTCTCCGTCTCATTTGCGAATACACCATATGTGAGGATGTTCTGCGAGTGTGTGCCCATTCCAATGCAGTGGGTAACCCCTTCGAGTTCGGCAATTGCTGCCCTTCAGGGGGAACAATTTTGCGTTAGTGGACAGTATCGGGGTGTAGCAGCACCACTTTTTCCCCGGGGCAGTGGTGGTAACCTTTCTCGCCACCTGCCCATATTATACCTGCCATCCTGATAAGATTAGATTACTTACAGTGTGTAAACAGGCTTTTCGGCCCAACAGGTCCACACACACCAGCCGAAGCGCAACCCATCCAAACAATTACCTGACTCCTAACACGACGGGCAATTTAGCATAGCCCATTCACCGACCTGCACATCTTGGTGACTGTGGGATGAAACACACGCAGACACAGGGAGAATGTGCAAACTGCCTGAGGCGGGAAGTAAACCGGGTTCTCCGGCGCTGTTAGGCAGCAATGCTAACCACTGCACCACCATGCCGCTCGTGGTCTGACCATTGATAAAGGAACAAGCAATGTTTATGTTCGTATCATTTGCATCTGTTGCTGTTCAAGTACAACATCAAGCTACACTGGGAGATACCCAAAATGAGTCTCCCCCGATTGGTGCAAATACACGTTTCTTCCCTACAATCCACTATCTCGAATCCTGTGGTCAGTAGCGTGCCAGGCGTGGGGCTGTAGTTAGCCTGGAGTTCGGATGGTGACACGAGATTTGCCCAAATTGCCCCCCACTATCAGGGTCAGGCTAGTCGCCTCCCGTGGAAGCAGACAGTTTGCATTTCTCGCTAGGCTCTCAGTAATTTGCTGGGCAGACTACATTTGGGCTGTGTGCAAACATATCCAACAAGTGTAGCCAATGTCTAATCTCTCGTTTTGTCTTATGACCAAAGCACATGCTCTGTTCCCTTCACATCTAGCAATGGCCCTTCGCAGCTCCCAAACTACTGGCGTCGCATTTACTCCATGTAGCTCCAGCAGGCAAATTCCCCTCCTGCTTTAAATTCGCCCTCTAACCACGGCCGTCTCCCTTCGGATTCGGGTTTGTCATTAATGACATTTGCCCGGCATGGGGTTAGGTCCGTGATCTGGTTTGATTGGTTGCCATGCTCCAGTGCTCATACCGTCTGTAGTATATTCTGCACTGCATCTCGGAGGGCGGGGTTCGGGCGACTAAACCAGTATATTCACCTTTCTACAGATGCCGGAGAAGGATCTCTCTATTGCACACCACGAGACACCCTCATTGCTCTTCTGAGTCTTATTTTGATCATAGAATATCTTTTCCCATGTCAGGTGCCCCTTCTGCCGTAGTGGCTACTACTAAGTGCCAGTCACCGGCGCGGCATGGATCCCTGCATAAATCTTAATGATCGAATTTATAGTCGTCCTTGTCACTGAACGGCTATGGGTCGCATGTAAAGATCCACTTCGTCCTATCAGTTAAGATAACCGTCAGCTGCTGCATCCCAGACACTCCGCCTTTATGAATAGTCTACCAGAGCGCTTGCCAACAGTGTGAACAGGGGCAGCCCCACATTTGCTTAAGAATTCTAATAAATACTTGCTCTAAATTGGTTTTGGTGTTGTGCGATGTCTCCTCAGTCCCAGCTGCAAATTTGTAATGGCTGGCGTGTAGCAACGTGGCTGTTCCGGCGATCTTAACAGCTATCTATGCTGTAAGGCGTACTTGAAACGGTCCCAGCCACCTCTTCGCCTTCCTGTTTTCCCTCCTGAAGTCTTTCGTACATCTTCCCTTCTGCTGATTGAGGTAGTGCTACCTTCACTTGATTCTGTATTTGGGACAGAAGTGGAGAGAGTTTCATGCAGTAACACAACATCGTATCCTCACAGTGGCCTGTTTTCTGGCTTCCCTTACTTCTCTGGACAATTCCTGTGTTTGGCGGCCTACCAAACAAAATCTCAAACGGACTAAGATTAGCTCCCCCTCTCCTCTTAGATCTCATACACATTCGCACAATTGGAAGTGCCTTTGTCCATATCATCCCTATTTCCTCACAGCATTTTGTCAATTTATTTTTTTAAGGTAGAATTTTCTCTTTCCGCTGCCCTACCGCTCATTTGGTGGTAGGCATAGTGTTATCTCATGTTTATTCCCGAATACTCAATAATCGACTGTAGGGAATTATGGACAAATGGTGTCTCACTGTCACTACTAAGCCTAGAGTGTAGGTTTGCTCGCTGATCTGTAGGTTTGATATCCAGACATTTCATTACCTGGCATATGTAGGTTAGTGGGCTAGTGTATGTTAGGTGGGCTTGGATTGGCGCAACATCGCGGGCTGTACTGCGCTGTATTTTTCTATGTTCTTTGTTCTAGGTAACATCATCAGTGACGAACTCCAAGTGAAGAGAAGCTGTTGTCTCCAGCTTTCTAGTTAAATGTGTGTCCAGGATGCATTTTGTGGGGTTAGTGGTGATGCCATTTCCTGTTTGTTTTCTCGTGGGTTGATAGATGTTATCGAGATATACGTCTTTTTTATGGCGTTTGTGGTCGGAGTGCTAAGTCTCAAAGAATTCTCTGGCATGTCTTTGCTTAGCCTGTCCCAGGACTGATGTGTTGGCCCAGACGAAATGGTGTTTTTCTTTCATCCGTGTGAAGGGCTACGCGGGAGAGAGGGTCGTGTCTTTTTGTGGCTCGCTGGTGTACTGTATCCTGGGGGATAACTTTCTTCCTGTTTGTCCTATGTATTGTTTGTGGCGGTCCTCGCATGGAATTTTGTATATGACGTTGGTTTTGTCCATGGGTTGTACTGGGTCTTTTATATGTGTTAGTTTTATTTGAGACTGTTGGTGGGATTCCGAAGCGGTCTTAGTAGTCTGGCTGTCACTTCTGAGACTTCATTGATGTATGCAGAGGTCGATAGGGTTTCTGGCACTATTAGGTCTACTTGTCGTGGTTTGTTCCTGAGGAATCTGTGGACTGTATGTTTTTAAGTATCCGTTCTTCTTGAATTACGTTGTATAAGTGGTTCTCCTGTGTTTTCCGAAGGTTTTCTGTGCTGAAATGTGTGGTGGTTCATTGTAGTAGTGTTCTGATACAGCTTCCTTTTAGCGTGTTGGGATGGTTGCTGGTGTAGTTAAGTATTTGGTCAGTTTGCTGTATATGCAGACACACCAGAGAATTCCGAAAGGCCTCGCACTCCAAACACAACAATAAACAAACAAATAGATCTATTTACCATCTGTCAACCCCTCAGAAAACGAATAGGAAATGACATCACCACGAACCCGAGGAACCCCATCCAGGACAAACAAATAAATTGAAAGCAGGAGACGACAGCTTTGCTTCACTTGGAGGTCGCCACTGATGATGTTACCTAGCCAGGTAATGAAACATCTGGATAACAAACATAGAGCTCAACGAACAAACCTACACCCTAAACCTCAAAAGGAGCTATAAACCTTCACAAAACTTGGGACTACTAAGCCTCTCAGGGATGCTCCATCTCGGAATTATATCAGATGGACAGCTTTGGTTACGGCACTGGCACTCTGTTATGACGTGGGGAACGCTTGCAGCCATTTGAAAAACATATCACCTATTACCAAACAATATGTTTTACCTTCGCAGGATGTTAGTTTGGTAAAATCCAATTGTAAATGTTCAAATTGTTTTTGGGGTTTCGGAAGTGCGACATGACTCATCTGTATTCCCTCCCCACGTTATTTTGGCACAGATAACACATCGTTCACAATATTTCTGGAAGTAATGAGTAAATCTCTCAGTGTACCACTGTGCTGAGATGCTGTCATATCTCCCCAGTTTTGACACATGTTCCTTACCATGTGTCTGTTTGGCATAGAATGGAAATAATGATCGTGGTAGAAAAGGTTTAACATTGCGGCCACACCATACCCCTTACCTCAAAATGCACTCTGCTTTTTCCCACTCAAACGTGTCTTCCAGCCTGGACTTCGACTGTGAATCTCGTTCGTCTGCTGTTTGCCTAAGGAATTTCGTCATTCCCATGTAAAACTGATCATTTACCGGCTGCTGGGCTGCCGTCTTTGCCACTGAGTGTGCCTTTGCATTTCCTTGAGAAACGGAATCGTTATTCTTCGTGTGGGCATCATATTTACACACAGCGATTGATTTAGGCAATACAACCGCTTCCAAGAGGTCAGAAATCTGATCACGGTGTGTGATGGGTTTTCCGGTGCAAGTCAAAAAGTTGCTGTCTTTCCAAAGGGTTCCAACATCATGTGCAACTCCGAATGCGTATCTGCTGTCGGTTAAATATTGGCTGTGTTTCCCTTAGCCAATTTACATGCCTCAAGGCAGTCAGCTCCGCTGCTTGCGCTGACAGTTGAGAAGTGAGTGATCCGCTTTGAATACCTCATGGGTAGTTTCTACCGCATGCCCAATAAAATTCTGGCCTATCTCCTTGCTCCTGAATGCAGACCCATCCACAAAACAAACGCCATATTTAGATTCTGAAGTGGTGAATTCTGCAAGTCTTGTCTAGGCAGCGCATTTCCTTAATTACAGCGATACAATCACGTGAGTCTCCGTCTCCTTCTCTAGTGAGAGGATTAGCGGCATTAAGGACGTTACCTCGCTTTATTGCAATGTTAGGTTTCTCCAATAACACAGTATTGTATCTGAGTCAACGTGCTGCCGACGTATGTGCTGTCTATTGTTTGGAAAGCAGTAAGGATACAGCATGTGCGATCAGTTTGGTTAAGTCGCCATAGCCGATTATATCCCTGGACACTGCAACAGCCTTTTCAGCTGCAACCACAGCTCGCAGGCATTTACGCAATCCTGCCGCTACCAGGTCCAGCTTAGCCGAAAAATAAGCTGCCAGCCTGAATTATCTCCCATGATCCTGCAACAACACGGATGTAATGCAGCCATGATTCTCATCTACCGTTTGACAGAAGGCTTGTTTGGATTCGGAATCCGCTGTGTGGGTGAACTTTGAAACGTCATTCTCAATTCAACTCGGCCGCTGGGATCCATTGCAACGGACTTTGGTTCTGCTACCCTTTTCCATGGGCCATGTCACTTCAGGGCGACTCGAGATTTGTGTAACGTGGGATAAACGTTCTTCAGTAGGAGCGTATGGCCCAAATAGGACAGCAATTGTTTCTTCATGTGAGGCCTTGGAATTTGCTGAATTACTTGAACTCTGTCTTCACCAATAGCGTTCGCTTGTTCAGATATTATGTGACTGAAGAACTTCACCTGTTGTTGAATAAATCGAAGCTTTGCGAGACTGGCTTTGTGCCCTTCCCTCGTGCAATGCAAGGGAATCATTCTCACATTGTTCCCCCGTCGGTGTTACTATTCAGCAATCGTCTGCAGATTGCAGAAGCGCAGACCCGGGGTTAAAACACGAGTCTCCAGACTCCTGGGTAGAGCCTCATTATATATGGTGGGTGATTCACAGTAACATTAACAAAGTCGTGTGAACTCATAAGATTTCCCTTTGAATGAAAAAGCGAACCAGAATTGACTATCTGGATGCACCGTTCCACTAAAGAATATATTTGATAACTGCACAGCAGAGATCCATTTACTGTCCGTTCTAAATTGAACTAATACAGTATAGGGTTTGGGAACATTTGATGCACGCGGGACAACACTGTTATGACTGCCTGTAGGTCTTGAACAAACCTGCATTCCTCCGGTTCACTTGGAATTTTTGCCTTTTTGATCAGAAAAATGGAAGTTCTCACCGGTGAGTTTACATAGGTGATTATCTCTCTAGCCTTTCGGAAGGATTGAAAGACTGGAGTAACTACGTCCCTGGCCTCGGGTTTTAACGGGTTTTGTGCCCTGCAATGACGATACTCCGACTTCGTGGTTACTCGTATTGATTCACAGCCTCGTATATGCCCCGCATCCTATTTGCCTTTTACCCATAATTCAGTTGGGACCGCTATTAATCTTGGGTCTGAGAAGTTTATCTTAGGGAAACGCCAGGCCAGCCTTCTAGGCTCTTCAGGGCTAGCGATGGTTACCTCGACTGTTCTATTGCCTGAGTTAGACAAATTATTTTTTTCCTATATGTCCGCACATCTGCATTGAACCACATACCCACACCGTTCCAGAACACGCAACATTTCGTTCTTGATGCCATTAGTACCAATGGCCCTAAATCCTGCCACGAGTCACTGGACAACTTCGCCAGTGACAGGCGAGGAGCGGAGCCTTCCACATCAAAAATATGGAGTTTACTTGCCGTCACAGGTACTTCACATAAGTTCACATTGACTGCACATCTGCCATCCCTTCAATAAAATTCGCACAATAACAACTGACCTGGTTTAACCAAACTCCTGAAACAATATTCCTCTCCTGGATCCTCAGGGCATCGTGGTGTGTGTGCGCTGTGCCGTGCAGCATATTCCCGCAAACAAAATCGGTGTTAATAGGATTAACATGGTTACCTGCTTCCAGGGCGAGTGAATTGGTCAATGAACTCATTGGTCTCTGGCTTAATCGCCACTCATAGACATACAGCAGGGGTCGTGTGTTGTATTTTGCAGTTTACACTTGTGAATCTTCCCTTTGTATTTCCTGCAAGCCCATCGGACTACTGAGCAAATACAATCCCAGTCTCACTATGAGATTCCGAGCCATCAAATGTAAAGGACAGAATTCCGCTAACAAAATTGAGAATTAGAATGTATACACATTACTGATTTCACACAATATGGGTGCGGTAAAACTCTCTCATATCACGACGCCTGAAGACTCCACTGAGTTCAGGACAATTCCACTCATCTTTATTGGTGTCACCTCTCTGAACTGTCTTGATTTGAGGAGTGAATGTGCTGACAATGTATCTACCAAAAAGGTAACTGGTGTACCTTCCACATATAACATAGAGGTAGGCATCGACATATATGCATCATTGTTACATTTAAAATGTTGTCCACACTTCGCAATCTCAATGTTCAATATAGAGTTGGGACACTTCTCAGTGCCCGTTAGGTTTGTAGAAGTGATTAGCATAAGGGATTCTTCGTTGCCAAGTATAAAGGAAAGAGGTTTACCTGTACCTTGTGGCCTGTCCACCTCAATCTCAGTCGTCCCCTGTCAGTCACTATGTTGTCTAGCCTCCAGCACCGAATGAGGCTGTCTGTGCAGGCACTGTCTCGACCAGTGGTCCATTGTTTCGCAAACAAAGCACCAGCTAGATCTAACTCTGCAAGCGCACTTCCGCGATCCCTTCCTCTTTTGCGAACTTCACCTGTGCCTCTCTCTTTTCCCGCAGTTCCTCCCTCCAACGACTGAACGAACATTTGCATCATAATAAGCTGAGGTTTATGTGATTGCTGTTCCGTCTTTAATTTCCGGTTATGGTTCTCTTGAGCCAGCAATTTTTCAGCATGTATCACGTATTGTTCTATCTAATTCATCTTTCACATGTCCCAGGTAATACACGTATATTGTTAACTATTTTGTTGTTTCATACTTCATTCCATTGATGAAACTGCTCCTCAGGTGTGCCTCATACGGTGTGATCTCTGCCATCGTTATGACCTTGGGTGGTATCAGTCCACAATAGACATTATCGACTTTCGTGAGGTGCTTAAGGTACTGGGACATTGTCTCGACTTCTTTAGGGATTCTTTTCAATTGATTGTGGGTACGATATGCTATTGGCGATTCAGCAGAACCTGAGGCGGCGACCGTTGACTTGGAATGTTCGCGAAGTGGATCTCGTAGGGGGGCTGGAGCTCTTTGAGCACACCCATTAAGGTCAGGATCTGATCCAGTCTTAAGACACTGCACAGCTTCACTTGGTTGTTTTCCGTGTATTTTTTCATGTGCGCTGATGTTTGTACCTGTACTTGATCTATCTTTTATTCGAGATTTTCTTTCCCTGAAATTAGGCTCAGTCTTCAACATGTTATAAGCACTCCAATTCATAGGTTCTATTTTATCCATCCGTTTCTCCTTCTCTCTCTCTCCTCCAACGGTGACCTCAACATTTGCAACTGCATGTTACTAAAACTTCCTTCCTACAGAAAAACACATTCCTTGATTTACATTTTTAATTGCTTTACAGAAACTGGGCAATAACTATGCAGCATATATTGTATTTTTTCTTGACCATTTTTGTTCGCTCTTGCTGGAGCCGATTTTCATGGATATTGGAAAAGTTTTCATCTCTCTCTGTCTGTATCTCTCTCTCTCTCTCTCTCTCTCTCTCTCTCTCTCTCTCTCTCTCGGTACCATAATCTTATCTTTGACAATATAACTTACTTTTACCTCCGGAGGTCCCCTCTCATTGGGCGCGACCGCCTCATTGCCTTGGTTTTCACAAACCAAGGACCCACGTAACCGGTACAGCTTTGGCGACTCCAACGCTGCCCATGGTGGCTCCAAGTCTCAAACCACCGTTAACCTTGCTGTCTCTGAAACTCTCGAGAGACGGCAATCCTTTCCCTTGAGTTTTACTCCAATACCGCGCGAGAGTTCAATGGTCCCTCTTCCTGGTTCATTCATTCTCTTCGAGCGAGTCTCTATGTCGGATTACTTTAGCCATAACTCTTACCCCGACCCTATTCGGTTCGGAACGCGACTCTGCGGCGATCCACTTATCCCCAGTCCTCTCACACAAAGGGGACAATTCAGCGCTCGAGATGAAGTGAAGGACCTTCAAGGCAATGGCGCGTACACCTCCTGGGAATCTTTAAAATCTTACCCAGTCGCAGGTTCCCAGGCGAGCCCCCAAGTTTACTGTCGTAGAATTTCAATCGACTCGACGCAAATGCTACCAAGAGCAAAGAAAAAGTTTATTTTTGAAATTTGCAGAATGGACCCGACGCATTTGCAAGACGCCTCATAAAATGGACGTCTGACGGTTTTCACATATTCCCTTTATACTATATATCGCCTTGCCTTATCACACCTATAGCCAGTAACCTGGATCAGTCCAGTTCCTTTCCACACATGGAGTTGATTTTTCTAATTCATTGACTGCTGATATAATAGATTATTGGCCTTGAGAGTCAGCTGTAAACTAGGTTGAACTTTACATTTTTTCTGTCTTTTTGCGAAGTTAGGTCTATACTTCTTTGTTTCAACCATGCTTTCACAGATGTCACAATAAATGATCATTTTCCATTACAGGGGATCAGGCTGACAGTGACACAATAAGTGTGATGGAGTGAGGATGATAGTGACACAATGAAGGTGAAGTGTCAGAGTGGTAGTGACGCAGACTGTGTGAGTGGATCAGGCCGACAGTTGCGCCGTGAGTGGTTCAGAGTGATAGTGATTCAGTAAGTCTGAGGGATCATACCGATAGTGACGCAGTAAGTGTGATGTGGTCAGGGTGATAGAGAAGCACTACGTGTGAAGGGTCAGTGTGGCAGTGACGCAGTAAGAGTGAGTTGAAAGGCTGATAGTGACGCTGTAATTGGAAGGAGATCAGGCTGACAGTGATGCAGTAAGTGTTACTGTGCCAGGCTGATTCCGACGCATAAAGTGGGAGGGGACAGGATGATACTGATACAGTAAGTGTGATGGGGTCAGGCAGAGATTGACGCAGTGAGTGTGAGACAGTCAGGGTGATAGTGAGGGAGTAAGTGTGTGCGTTCAGGCTGGTCGTGACACAGTAAGTTGAGAACGTCAGGCTGATCTTGGCCAATAAAAGTGAGGTGTTAGGGAAATAGTGACGCAGTAAGTATGAGGTGTAAGGCTGATAGTGATGCGGTAATTGTGAGGGGTCAGTCTGATGGTGAAGCAGTAAGTGTGAGAGGGTCAGACTGATAGAGACGCAGCAAGTGTGGTGGGGTCAGGCTCATAGTGTCACAGTTTGTGTGAGGGTTCAGGCTGATAGTGATGCAGTATGTGTCCGTGAGTCAGAGTGATCCTAATGCAGAAAGTGAGAGGGGACAGGGTGATAGTGACGCAGGGAGTGTGAGCGCGTCAGCGTGATGGTGACGGAGTAAGTGTGAGTGTTTAGGCTGATATTGATGCAGTACGTTGAGGGTGTCAGGCTAATACTGGCCAGTAAGTGTTAACTGACAGAGGGATAGTGATGCAGGAAATGGGAGGATTCAGACTGATAGACACGGTGAAATTGTGAGGGGTCAGGCTGATAGTGATGCGGGAAGTGTGCGAGTGTCAGGCTGATAGTGACGCAGTATGTGTGTTGGGTGCAGAGTGATAGGAACGCAATAAGTGTGAGCGGCTCTGGATGA
>NW_025209689.1:15686-17198 GCF_004010195.1 Chiloscyllium plagiosum
TGAGTGTTGAAGCTGATAGTGACGCATTAAGTTTGAGGGGATCATGCTGATCTTGACGCAGTAAGTGTGACGTTGTCAGGATGATAGTTACGCTGTAAGTGTATGGGAGCACAATGATCTTGACGCAGTAAGAGTGGGGAGTCAGGGTGATCGTGACGCAGTAAGCATGAGTGGGTAAGTCTGATAGTGACGCATGATATGCGAGGGAGTCAGCCAGGTAGTGGCGCAGTATGTGTGAGATGGTCAGGCTGATATTGATGCAGTTAGTGTGTTGGGGTCAAAGTGATAGTGACGCAATAGGTGTAAGCGGTTCAGGATGATAGTGACACAGTGGGTGTGAGATACTAGTGTAATACTGACGCAGTACGTGTAAGGGGTCAGGATGACAGTGACACTAAGTGTAAGGCCCTCAGTGTGATAGTGCCGCAGCAAATGTGGTGTGTCAGGGTGTAAATGACATCGTAAGTGAGAGAGGAGCATTGTGATAGTGAAGCAGTAAGTGTGAAGGGGTCAGGCTGATAGTGACACAGTCAATGTGACGGGGCATTGTTTTAGTGACAAGATAAGTGTGAGGCGTCAGTCTGATACTGACACAATAAATGTGATGGAGTCAGGCTGATAGTGATACAGTAAGTGTGAGGGGTCAGACTGATAGTGACACAATAAGTGTAAGGATTCAGGGTGATAGTGACATGGGAAGTGTGAGGACGTGACTGAATGCGACGCAATAAGTGTGTGGCAGTTAGGCTGATGGTGACGCAGTAAAAATAAGGCCAGCAAGGTGAAAATGGCAAACACTGTGTGAGTGGGTCAGGGTGATAGTGATGCAGCAAATGTGAGGAGGTCAGGGTGAGAGTGACGCAGAAATTAGAGAGGATCAGAGTGAGAGTGACGCAGTAAGTCTGAGGGGTCAGACTGATATTGACGCAGTAAGTATGAAGGGGTCAGTGTGACGGGGGAGTGTTTTAGTTCCACATTAAGTGCGAGGTGTCAGACTGAAACTGATACAAGAAGTGTGAGTGGGTCAGGGTGATAGTGACACAGTACGTCTGAGGGGTCAGGCTGATAGTGACGCAGTTAGTGTGATGTGGCAGAGTTTTAGTAACATGGTGAGCCTGATCCGTCAGGCTGATACTGACACAAAACGTGTGATGGAGTCAGGCTGATAGTGACGCAGTAGGTTTTAGGAGTGAGGGTGATATTAACATAGGAAGTGCGAGGGCGTCACTGATAGTGACGCAATATGTGTGTGGCTGTCAGGCTGATGGTGACGCAGTAAAAATGAGGATGTCAAGGTGAAACTGGTGCAGTAAGTATGAGGATGGCAGATGGACAGTGATGCAGTAAGTGTGAGGGGTTCATGCTGATATTGAGGCATGCAAGTGTGAGGGCCAGTTTGATAGTGACGCTGTGTGCCAGCGGGTCCTGCTGATAACGAGGCAGAAACTGTGAGTGTCTCAGTGTGACAGTGACGCATTACATGTGAGAGGGTCAGGGTGATAATGACAGAGA
>NW_025209690.1:0-17201 GCF_004010195.1 Chiloscyllium plagiosum
GGAAAATCCGTCTTCAGCACCAACATTGAGCTTGGCTCCACTTGGCCACCGTTACCTCTGACTTTCCCTTTTCCTGATGTCTGTTCTGTTCTTGTCTCAAGCCGGTTGCACATCAGGTAATTGCAGCTGACACTGATGATATCGGACTTTAACATGCAGGGAAGTCATTCCGATGCTTTCCTTTAATGGTCAGGGCAGTAAGTATAGAATAAATAGATTATCTTGCAGCAGTGCAGTGAGTATAGAGTAAAGTGGTCGTTTTGCGGCAGTACAGGACGTAGGTTTGACTGCATTGTAACATTGTGTGCAACTCCAGTCTGCCTCCTGTAGAAATGATGAACAAACGCTGAAAGAGTTCCAAAACGATTTGGAAGGATTTTGCCAGTGTTGGAGGGTTTGAGCGTTAGGGAGAGGATGACTATGCTGTGGCTCCTTTTCCTGGAGAGTCAGAGGCTGAGGGATGCATTTGCGGATATTCATAAAATCATGAGGTGCATGGATGGGGTAAGTAGATAAGTTCTTTTCCCTGGGGTAGGGAAATTAGAGAATTAGAGGCCAGAGATTTAGGGAAACATTAAAAAGGTATCTAAGGGGCAACATTTTCACGCAGTGGGTGGTAGTTGTATGGGACTAGCGGTCAGAGAAAATTGTGGAGTCTGGTGCAATTACGCCAAACAAAAAAAAAACGCATCTCAATAGTTACATGAGTAGGAAGGGTTTGGCGAAATATGGGTCAAGTGCTGACAAATGAGACGAGATTAAGTTAGGATATCTGGTCGGCATTGACAAGTTGATCCGAAGGATACGTTTCTGTTGTGTAAATCTCTATGACTCTGTGACTAATCCACTGCGTCATTCTGCTTCAAAATATCAGGCAGTATTTCACAATGATTAGTGTAATTCTTAAACATTAACATTCCATGGCAGAGATACCGCTAAATCTTAATTACTAGACAACCAGGGAAGTTCTCTGTTGATATCAGACTGGGCAATATCTGATTCAATATTACATTCCCCCATCTTTCAGTGCATGATTCATTCAGCTCTGTTGCAGCTTGTTTGAAATACACAGACAATTCAGTCATTTATTAGACTGCAGTATTTATGCCATGAGACCCCACCTTACAGCTATGCTGCTGTATCACAGTGGTTGACTCATTGCGTTTGTAAGTCTGTGGTTGTGAGTTTGTGCCACCCTGAGCCACGTTTGAAATTTGACAAACCTGCCGCATCTAACATCCAAAGGATCACTTTGCAGCAAATGGATTCCGCTGTTCAAGCCTGAAAATGGACAAGTATGCCAAGCCGGTCAAATCCTACTTCCTGGATTTGGTCAGTTCTGAGGCCAATGTCACTCTTGGAGGGATGTCACTGCATGATTCTCTCTGTCGGAGAAAATGAGTCTCAGTTCCACGAGGGAGCAAGAACACATTTTATCCATCTCAGACATTGCTGAAAGACCTGGTTCGGAGGAATTGCCACCGAATCCGTAACTTTATCTTTGATTTGACTACCAGAACTGGTGAGCTTTTTCAGCAACTTCTACTTTTGTTTCCCATCTCAAATTTCAGTCCTCATTGTTGTGTCGTTGTAGTGCAAAATATTCCAGTGAAAATATCATTGAGATGACCAGTCGAAACTTCAGTGCAAATAAGGTGAAAGGCCAATTGCTGAAAACTGGGATGATGGGCCCCTAATGCTGAAGTAAAATACTCATTGACTCCATCAGACTAGAAGAGAAAGTTGTCTCCAAAGACCAAAAACAACGACTAAAGCTGTTTTGAAACAAATGAGAAACGTGCTTTTGCTTATATCCCTGGTCGCAGAGAGAGTAGGAATCGGTGCTTCTACCACTTTTGCTCGGCTTCCGGTTCCTAATCTGAAAATTCGAATTTATTCTTGCAGACTGTTGCAACAGCAAAATCAGAGCAAGTATGACGGGAATCTATCAATGCCGTCGAGAACATCAGAGCTCTTTCTGATAGAAGGGGACATTACCAGACTGTCTCTGTGCTGTTGGACAGTTCACTCTTCATTCTCCTGATTCCGCTTCGGAAAGAGTTCTGAAAGGTTCACAAAATTGAAATCTGAGATTTCAGATGGCGAAAAGGTCCGCTGCTCGCGCAGTGAGCTATGCCACCAGGCTATCGCTCATTACTCATCGACTGTCATGGCATTCAAGGGTTTAGTTACGTGGTTCAAGTCCCGGACAGGTGCATATGTCCTGTCTGCACGTACACAGAAATATTTGATCTAGTTTCTCAAAAAATAGTCTGTGTAAATGACGTTGAACAGCCTGAAGCCGAGATGGAGAAGAGCTGCTATTGCAGCATACACAAAAAAGGGAAACGATTTGTCAAAGTGAAAACCTGTGTTTCAGATTGTTCACTGAGTCAATCCGACTCTGAATGAATCTACCAGCTGCATTATTTGTAAATTCAGCTCGTGAATCTTCAGGAATTGGGGAGATTACGTGATTCAAGAAAGCAATGAACAGGATGATGTGAATGATGCAGCGTCGTGCAATTTCAGCTGTGAAGGTAGATTGGAAAGTTGGGGCAGGTTTCCTTAGAGAACAGAAGTCTGATAGCTGGTCTTCCCTTGCCACTGCAGCGGGTGAAAAATCTCCGCCCTCAGCACTCACCTCACCTCTGTCTGTCGCACCGAAGGATCCTTCCATATCCGGCAGAGATTTTCTTGCAAATGCAAACACCATATCTACAGTTCTTGACATGGTCTCCTTGACACTGGTGAGACAGGACACTATTACCTCGAGCCTTGCAGAGAACATCTCTGGGATACAAGCACTAAACAATCCCATAGTACTGTTGCTGACTACTTCATTTCCCCCTCCCAAAGACATGAAAGTCTGGGCCTCCTCCACCTTCAAATACAAGCTCATCGATGAGTGTGGGAAGAACACATCGTCTTCCTGTGTGGGACCGTCCAATCACTCGGCATCAACGTTAACTTCACCAGTTTCCTCATCTGCCCTCCCTAAACCCTTATCGCAGGCCTAACTCGATAACTAACCCTTGAATTTCCTATCTGCCCATCTTCCAGCCCACCAGCAGCTCCATACTCCGCTCTGACCTATCACCATCAACCTGCAGCCTACATCGACTGATTAACTTCCCAGATCCAGTCCCACTCCTGTCCCCCACACACCTATTTATCTCTCAGCACTTTAAACCTCCCCTCATTTCTAATGAAGAGCGAACGTCTGCAACGTAAATTTTCCTGCTCCTGATGTTGCTTTACCAGCTGTGCTTTTCCAGACCCAAACATTTAGCATCTGCTTGACCTTCCCAAAGACATGAAGTTTCTAGTCAGGAGAAATAAGGGAGTGAAAATGCTCCAACGCATGAATATAACTAGAATGACTCGGCAGAGACTGAAGGTCATCAGGAAAAGAAGTACCACTGACATGAGGAATAATACGTTTGCACAGGGAGTGACACATGTCCGCAATTCACTGTCTGACAGTGACAAAGATTCAGATTCGATGGACAAAAGGGGAACTCGATGTTTACATGAAAAGAAACAATGTTCAGAATTACATGGAGAGAGCAAAAGAGTGGCACTGGAGAGCCAGCAGAGAGAAGGTGGGCTCTCTAGCCTCCAACTGCACTCTGACACACGTTGTGATTCTGAGTGAAATCGGCTTTAGTACATCAGAATGTGGAACATTTGACAATGTTTATATTTGCCCAACAGCACATTGCACAACAGAAATAAAAGAGTTACAACATCATTTTCAACGTTACATGCTACATGCCAGATGGAAAACTGAGTATTTCTCTCCATCATTGAGATTTGTCTTTACAGATATTGACCTCAGGTATGTGGCATGGCGCATTCGGAGCTAAAGGTGTGAAACCCAGTGATCATTGAATCAACGCCTTCTCCTCCTGTGTGGCAGTTCCACGAGCACTGCAATTTGCTGTGCTTCCAGTAATAGATACAAACATATATTGCATAAAACATTGATGAAGTTGGCACAGAGGAGTTGATACGCTAGTGAAGGTCTGAATGGCCTTATCCTGTTCTCAGTCGGTCTGCTGTGATCTACATCATACCGTCACTCTTCTGTGAGATGGGAATAAGCTCGTGAAGTTGTAAAAATTATGATCAGTTCTGATGTGTTTCATGCACAGGAATCAGCACAAAAATTCTACATGCTGTTTCACACAGCCACGTCCTGGCGGCCAATTAAATTTAACACATTGCAGACTGAACCAAGTAAATGTCCTTAATTGGATTTTACCAACAACGTGTAAAGTTCAGAATCACCGTTAATGTGGAGAGGGTCCGTTAGACTGCCAGTTTTCGCTCCTGTTGTTAAGATAAACATCACTTTAACTGTGCCCAGTGAGAGGAAAGAATTGCTGTTGCTGCGAAACATTTCTTTGCAAAACCTCTGTCACTCTGTTGTAACGGGAGGAGGTGGAATTTCCTGATGAATTGAAGCATTAAATTGGGTAGATTAAGTAATAAAATATCATTACATGTTATTATTACACCGCTGTCTCCAACTGAAAGAGGCGGATGCCCAGAGGGATGTGGCTGCGTGTTAACCAATGATGAACACTTTGTGCTGTATATATCTCACTGGGGGAACTGAGCATTTAGCCAAACAATGGGTAATCCACTTCCCTGAACTATTGTTCACAGATACAACTGCCAGGAAAACATCTCGTCTGATTGAAAGGAGCTGGAAAAAAAAAAAACACTTTGCCCAATGAATATCGCATACAGCAAAATCTGTTGCCAGGTAAAATTCACGGAGGTAAATCCTCAAAACGCACTGCGAGCCTGAGGTGGTTTGAACACGCAACTTTCTGATCTGGAGTCAAACGCTCCACAAGCCAACACCTACACTCTTGTTATTGCGTTCGATTAAGGGAAGTTATCGTACTGTGATAATCTTACATTATGACCAGCAGTAGAGGGCAAAAACGAATGCCTGTTCTATATCATTCGCGCGCTGTCCCTTTGTCTCTCGAATCACCGTACTCTTCTGTCTGTCTGTTTCTTTTTACTCTGCCTCCCCCATTCCTCCCTTCTACAATTCATTCTCTCAACTCCGCTCAACTTGGCCATTCCCCTCCTGCTTCATAGATTCGGCTCTAAACTTGTCTCTGGGAGCCTGATTCGAGTCTGTACGTCACAAGGTGGATTCAGGACCGAGACAACGAGAGACAAAGAATCTGCGTTGGGTTCAAAAAAGCACGGACTGGGCTCCATTCTGATTTTCCTCTAATTGTCCAGGCTGCAGAGTTACGTTTTTAGTATACACATACAAAATCGTTTCCTGGTGACAGGGATGAATTTGCAGTGACTGGTATCAGGTTGTTCTCGTCTCTGCACAATGAAAGTCTCAGCATCTATTTTGGTAAAGTAAAAATGGTCGGGGACAATTGCGGTTTCAGTAACTGCAGTCTGAAGGTAGAACTCGCTGACACCCAAGTTTCAGAATCTTGCCGATTTCTTTACATCTCAGACTCTGTGGTGCATTTAGTCAGCACGTTCGGCTGTTCACCAAAATATTAGTGAGTTACTATGGCTCATTCTCGAAGCATTCGAGGTGCATCTTCCAAAGCATGCAACACACTGTGTTTGTCAGAAGTTTGGAACACACTTGTGCAAGCAGCAGCGGTTACAGGATTATTTGTTAATTATAAATCTGAGACAGCCATTTTGGTATTGGAGAGGAGACAGTCACACTCCTTAGATTAACTACCTCATATCAGTCAGTGATCAGTGACAGAAGGGTGTAACTGGGAATGAGGCAGATAGAGGGAAACAGAGGGTAGTACTGAAGGACTCTCAGCCCTTCAGCCACTCCAACAGGTTTGAGTTACTTCCTCCCTGTGTGTATGAAAATGCTGGTTGTCGGGAGGATGAGGAAAGAGAGGACAGAAATGTGGTTGAGGTGGTAATTCAAGAGGAGGGAGAAAAGAGAAATATCGGTATAATTGGGGACAGCAACTGCCAGGAAATAGAGACTGTTCCCTATGGCCTGACTCAAGCGTCCCGAAAGCTCTATTGTCTGCTTGGTGCGCATTTTCAGGTTACTCATCTGGGCTGCAGATGAACTTGGAGTGGGAGAGGAATCATCCAGAGGTTGATGTAAGTGGAAAGAGGAAAGAGTTTCTGTTGATGGAATTTAGGTTGGCGCTAAATTAGAAAACATGCACAAAAAGTAATAATCTCTTGATTACTACCTGGTCCATAAACAAATCGGCACAAGATCAGCAAAATTAACGCGGTAACTGTGTGGTTGAAAGACTGGTGACTTGTTTCAATTTGGGGTCAGAATTGGCGAAGGATTGAACTGTCCCGTGGGACAGTCTCCACCTGAATGATGCTGGAGCCAAAGTCCTTGGAAAAGCTGAAAGCTTTGGTCTGTCAGTAGAACTTTAAAGTAAATAATGTGTGTTTGTTTTAGTTGCATAGAAATTTGTGGAAAATTTCAAAGAAGTGACAGTTTAAAATTTCCTCAACAAGTAATGGAACAGAACGTATGTAAAGGAAAATGAATCTACTTCAGGCACAGCAGAGAAGGGGACATCTCTGAGAAGAGGTGAAGTCTCTGCAGGAGTGAGAGTGTTGCACCTAAAAAGAAGCAGTGTACGATAAAAGGTAAAGGAGCTTGAAATTGGCAGGTACTTTGTTGTGGGTATCACGGAGACGTGCCTGGAAGTGGATCAGGGTTGGGAGACCACAATCGATCCAACGGATACCGTGATCACATTTGATAATTCTTTGCACCTTTGCAAAAGTCATCCACTGTGTCCGTTGCATCTGATAATGTCTCCTCCATATCGGCAGAAAGGACGCCAACTTGCGAATCATTTCAGGGAAAAATACCTGGGCCACCAAACCAATCCCACTGCCGGTTAGCTGAACACTTAAAATCCTCTATCCCCTCCAATGTAGGTTTTGGGTCCTCCGTTGCCAAACCCGAGCCGTCTGAATCCTGGAGGAGTGAAGCCTCATCATCCGCCTTGGCACCCTGCAAACCCACGTGGATTAACGTGGATGTCACCTTTGGCCAAAAATCCCTTGACCTACCTCATGCCAATCCCAAGCCTCAAGTGGAGACCGCCCTCTTTCCCTGCCCAACATCTTTCCCATCTGTCTGCTCAACGCTCCTCTACAATCTAACACCTTCTCCCCGCTTTTATCTACCTATTGTATTCTCAGCAACCTTGCCCTCAGCCGCAAACTGCCTGCGATTTAGCTCTCAGCTCCCCAGGCCACCAGCTTCATTCCTGATGAAGGGCTTACGTCCGAAACGTCAATCCTCCTGCTACTCGGATGTTGCCTGGCCTGCTGTGATTTTCTAGCGCCACACTCTTGACTCTGATCTCCAGGATCTGTGGTCCTCATTTTCCCCTGAGGTTTGAAAAGGTCAACACACAATAGGCAGTCATTGCGGTTGATTCATCTGGAGTGATGTGTATACCAAAATTAACAGGAAGGCACGTCTTCAGCACCAACATGGAGCATGGCACCAACGGGCTCCCCGTCATCTCTCACAAACAATGAATGTCTTTCTTGTTCCCTGATGTCCCACCTGTTCTCGTTTCACCATGATTTCACATCAGGAAATTGCATCTAACATTGCTGATTTGGGACTTTAACATGCAGGGAAGACATTTTGATGCTTTCATTTATTGGTCACAGCATTGAGTATCGGATTTGGGAGGTCATGTTGCGCTTCAGTCAGTTGTTGGAATATTTTGTGCAATTCTGGTCTCCCTCTTCTGGAATGGATGTTGTAAAACAAGAAAATGTTCAGAAAAGATTAACCAGGATGTTGACAGAATTAGAGGATTCGAGCTATCGGGAGAGGCCGAAAAGAATGTCACTGTTTTCCCTGGAGCGTCAGGGGCTGAGGGATGAACTTATAGATATTTATAAAGTCATGAGGAGCGTGGATAGTGTAAATAGATAGGCTCTTATACCTGGGTTGGAGCGAGTCCAGAACTGGAGGCCACAGATTTACTTCTCTCGCTGTCGCTGAAAATCAGGTCAGTCCCCGAGGGCGCATGACCCTTTTGTTTTCAATATCAGACACAAGCAGATATTGATGGACGACCTGGTTCTGAGAAAGGGTCACCGAACCCATGACGTTAGCTCTGATTTCTCCACACAGATGCAGCCAGAACTCGTGAGGTTTTCAGCAACTTCTGCTTTGTTTCCCAACTTAAAGTTCAGTCCAATTTGTTGTGTCATGCGATTTTAAAATGTTCCAGGGAAAATAGTATTAAAATTACCACTTGGAAGTGCAGAGCACTCAAGTATACATGCCAAGTGCTGGAAACCGGGATGATGGGTTGCTGTCAGTATTTTATAACCTCGATGACTCTAAAACATTGGAGAAGAAAAATGTTGTCATTGAATATAATAAAAGTCTAACGCTGTTTCCTTATCTAACGATGGAGGCTATTTTGCCTCCATCCCTGGTCATACAGTCTGGAGGATTCGGCGCTTCTACCCCCACTTCCCGGATTCCGAATCTAGATGCGAAAATTCGTATTTATTATTCCTGACGGTCCCAATGCAAAATCCGAGTAGGTCTGACGGGAATCAACATCTGGGAACAATATCAATATCAGCTACAAGGAGAGGCACAAGAGGCTGTGACTGTTTTCCCTGGAGTGTCGAAGACTGAGGGATGAACTTATAGATGTTTACAAAGTCATGAGGAGCGTGAATAGGGGAAATTGATCAGAACAAGAGGCCACAGATCCAGAGTGAGAAGGGAAAATAATAAAAGGGATCGAAGTGGTAATATTTCACGCAGAGTGTGGTGTGTGTGTGCAATGAGATGTTAAAGGAAATGGTGTTGGCAGGTACAATAACTCCATTGAAAAAGTTAAAAATCACACAGTAAAAATCACATAGTCCAACAAGTCCATTGGATGCATTAGCATTTGGAGCACTGTGCCTTCATCAGGTGATGGTGGAGAGTAAGATTGTAAGACGCAGCTCGTGAATCCAAATACACCTGTTGGACTATAACCTGCTGTTGTGTGGTTTTGAACTTTGTACACTCCAGTTCAACACTGGCATGTCCAAACCATTTTAAAAAGTCATCTGAATGGGTATATGAACAGGAAATGTTCAGAGGAATATGGACCAAGTGCTGGAAAATGGGACTAGATTAGTTGAGGATATCTGCTCGGCATGGGCAATTCCGTCCGAAGGATACTTTTCCGTTTTGTAAAACTTACGATTGATACACTGCTGCATTCTACTTCTAAACATCAGATAGTATTTCATATTGATTACTGTAAGTCTTAACCATTAACAGACCATGTCGCTAATTCCTAAAGATTAAACATCCAGGGAAGTTGTCTGTTGATATCACACTGGGCACAACCTGACTTAGCATTGCATTCGTCCATCTTTATATCCATGATTCCTTCAGCTCTGTTACAACCTATTTCAAATACACAGGCTATTCGCTGCAGTATATAGTTCATGACAGCCCCACCTTACTGTGTCCTGCTGTGGCACAGTAGTTACAATATTGCTCTTGTCAGTGTGGGATTGTGAGTTTGCGCCTCCCTGAGTCACGTGTGAACTTCTGTGCAACTGCCGCATCCAACAATCAAAGGTGAACTTTGCTGCAAACAGATTCTACTGTTGCAGCTTGAAATAGGACCAAAAACGCCAAGCAGGTGAAATACTACTTTCTCAATTTGATCACCCCTGAGGCCTCTGTCACTCTTGGGGGGTCCTTGTTTGAATGACTCTCTATGTCAGTGAAAATAAGGCTCAGTTCCCCGAGGGCGCATGAGCACTTTTATTTTTCAATCTCAGACAACAGCAGATGTTGATGGACGACGTGTTTCTGAGGAAGGATCACCTAATCCATTATGTAAGCTCTGATTTCTCCACACAGATGCAGCCGGAGCTGCTGAACTTTTCAGAAAATTCTGCTTTGTTTCCCAACTCAAAGTTCAGTCATACTTGTTGTCTCGTTTGAGTATAAAATGTTCCAGGGAAAATATTCTTGAGACGACCACTTGGAACTTTAGAGCACTCAAGTATACAGGTCAAGTGCTGGAAATCGGGATGATGGGTTGCTGTCAGTATTTTATAACCTCGATGACTTTAAAATATTGGAGAAGAAACTTATCGCCATTGAATATTATACAAGCCTAACGCTGTTTCCCCAACTAACGATGGAGGCTGTCTTGCCTCTATCCCTGGTCATACACTGTGTAGGATTCGGCGCTTTTACCACTACTTCCCAGGTTCCGAATCCAGATGCGAAAATTCATATTTATTATTCCTGACTGTCGCAACTGCAAAATCTGAGTAGGTCTGACGGGAATCAATATCTCAGAAGAGGTAATGTCGCCGAGAACATCAGAGCGCCTCCGGAAAAAGGAGCAAGTTTGCAAACTGTCTTTAATCAATTGCAGGAAACATTGCTGTTTGTTGGAACATGAACGCCACATTTTCCTGTTTGAAGACATTTCTAAAAAGCAAACTCTTTCTTGGAGCAGTTTCCACTTTTCCTCACGATGCCATCAGTTTTGGATTAAATCGGCCAGGCTACCGCTAATGACTCGTTTTTGCATCCTCTCTGCTCAAGTGCCATGTACTGTCCCTCAAAGTAAACCACTACCAGTTGTCTCTCTCCAATAACAATCCAGAATGAAGATGGCGACTTTACCGTTAAATATGTGGCTCACTGTCACAGTTTGTGATATTACAGCCCTGGAGTGCACAAGGGCCATTTTATTCTCTATTACATGCATTAGAAAGACTAATTATGCTGGTAGGAGATAAACAGAAAGATTCGTTGTATGTAAAATACCAAATAAATTGAGTATCTAAAATGGCGGCCTCGTAACCCATCACAGAGACTCAGTGAGTATCACTAAAGAAAAATCAAACGAAGAGCGAATGCTACAAATTAGAAATAAAACCACAAGTGTAGTAAAGACACAGCACGTATGGAAGCATTTATTAAGAGAAATCAGCGTTAATGTTTCCGTTTCGCTGAGCTATGGAAGCAAAACGTTTGTTCTGAGTTTTCTTCACAGATGCAACCAGACCTGCTGAGTAATCGATGCAGTTCAGCTTCTAGTGCTGTGCTCTGCTATCGTTGTAAGCTTTACATGTCTTGTTGGCTGTTGTGGCACATTTAATGTGAATCTGAATCAATATCCATCCATTGGTCCGTTTCAACTCTGCTGTCTTTGATCAACTCTCTGTCAAGATCTTTCTTCCATTATCTCCAAGAATGCGTTCAACTGTGTTTGATATATTATTATTCAATCCATTGACTTTCCAGATTTGACTTTTTTTGTCAGCTGAACGTAGTAGCCATAATGTAAGTAGTTATTCACCATGTAATGATGAAGGGCTGCGATTTGTGTCCAAATCAACAACAATTAAATGACATCATTATGGTGCTGTAAACCAGCTTTGCGGAGCAGTTAAGTAATGACATTTTAGCGGGGTTATAAAATACTTTCTGGCCACATATGTAGTTTATAATGAGTACTTTTTAGTGCAAAACTGAGGTTGAGACAGAAGGAGGTTTAGTGAACATTTGTCACAATTCATGGCCTTCACAGCTGAAGGTTTAAGGCACCAAAGGTGTAATAGTTAAAATCCAGAATGCTCAGGAGGTTAGAATTACATGCAACACAGATAAATGGAAGGGCATTTGTAAAAAAAAATTCTCGGATTGTGAACAACGCTGGCTGGGTTCGCAATTTTTGACCTGGCCTCATTGCACTTGAGAGGGCTGGAGGTTCGAAGATATTACACGTCTGGGTCGAGAGCAGACCACCAAGAGATGTGATTAGAAGGAGGTGAAGTTTAAAATGTAACTGTCCGAATAAGAGTTGGTCGGTGAACGAGACTTGATGCAAATACTGACATAGAAGCAGAATTTTGGATGATGTGTAAGTTTTGGATGAGTTAATAACCTGTATGTCCTTCCCTTACAGCATTGTTAGAGCTTGTGTGAACAGAAAAAGCCGCTAAAAGTGAGAATGGACAGTGTTTAAAACATCAATTAGATGCAGGCAATGGAAAGAACAATAAAACATTAAACAGAATCATACAAACTCATTTATAGAGTGCCGAGAGGGAATGTGGGAGGACGGTTCTCAGTGTATTAAGAGTTAGGTCAACAGGGAACAAAGGAATTCATGAGAGCTTCAGCAGCAGATGAGCAGAAACGAAGTGGATTCGGGTTGTGTAACTTAGGTGGGCGGTCTTTGTGACAGTGGTGATATATGGTTGAAAACCCATCTCGCCGTGAAGTATATCACCATGGTTATGACGCGTTTGTTTCACACTCAGACAATTTCCAGGGAGACGGATGGAGACAATGGCAAGGCATTGGAGTTTCTGTGGAGTCTGAAGAAAAGGCCACAATTTGTTGTGGATTTGTTGTGCTGAAGTGCGTGTTTCCACACTTCAGGAAATCTCACCTTTTCGAATCAAACTCAGAAGTTACGGTGTTCAAAGTCAACGAATCATCAGAGCTCACAATCCACAAATGCAGTTACACTCGGGAGGAAACTGTGCTAATGTAGGGATTGTGGGGAAAAATTCATTTTCTCAAATGAGCTGGAACCTCATTGACGGAGTCAAACCTATCCACTGTGTGGGAAGGGACCCACTCAGTCATCTCACATGCCGCATCAGCAGCTCGTTCACGCTGACACAGACCATTCCAATACCCAGAGTGTGGAAAATGCTGTAAAACCTCCAGGTACTTGGCGCCCCATCAAAATGCTCACACTACAGAGAGACATTTTATATGCCAAAAGTCTGGAAAGTACCATAGGATGGCTGTGGACCTGATGTCCTTGTTTTTAAGCTTTGATGTTGGAAGTGCTATAAAAGTCCCAGGGATCTGATACCTTCTAAATGTGCTCACAATAGTGAGATTGTTGAATGTCTTGTCTGTGGGAAATGCTACAACGCCTCCAGGGACCTTTTCTATCACCAGCATGTTCACTCTGAGGAGAGAGCATTCAGGTGCTCTCTCTGTGGAAATGGGTTCATGTGACGATCTGACCTCATGGGGCACCAGGTGGTTCACACTGGGAAGAGACCGTTCAGCTGCTCCCAGAGTCGGACGGGATTCATGGATTGTCCAACCTGTTGAATCAACTGGAAGTGCACACTGTGGAGAGATTTTTTCTATACATGGACTGCAGGAAGTGCGACATAAGCTGCTAGGCACTGAATTGTCATCACAGTGTGCACGCTGAGAAGAGACCTGCCAAATGCTAAGACAGTGGTAAGTACTTTAGAAAGTCTGTGTCGCTGAAGTCCCATCAACGTGTTCACACTAACGAGAGATTTTCACAAGGCTCTTACTATGGGAATTATGATAAAAAGTACTGGGGACTGTTTTGTCATTAACGTGTTTACATTGATGAGAAACCTTGCAAGTTTCTAGTCTGTGAGAAGTGTTATTCAAGTTCTATGGAACTAAGATCCCATCAACATGTTTACATGTCACACACAAGGTGGCATGTCGTTGTAAGGATGTGTTCACTGAGTAAATGAAGAGTCCGCAGGTCTTCATCAAATCTGGTAGAATACTTTGAGGAGTTGAAGAGCAAGTGAGACAAAGCAGAGCCAGTGTATGTGACTTGTTTGCATTTCCAAAGGGCATATGACAAGGTGCATTTTGGGAAGGTGTTAAATCAGAATTCATTGCGTTCTGGGCAAGGTACTGCCATGGAATGCAGAGTGGCTGAGTGGCAGAAAACATGGAGTTGGGATAGCGAGGCTTTTATTCAGGATGGCAGGCGGTGACTCGTGGAGTTCATTCGGTGTTTGTATTGAAACCATAATTTTTTACGTTATGCATGAATGATCTTTTCAATGGAATAGAGTGCGCTATTATAACGTTTTCAGAGGAGACAGTGATAGGGGGGCAGGTGAGTCGTATTTCGAAGAGGGAATACTGCAGAATGTCTTAGACAATCTCGGAGAGTATATAAAGATTTTGCAGGTGGAATACTGTATGAAACAGTGTGTAGTCAGAAGTATTGGGCAGAAGGGTAGAGGTATAACCTATTTTCTGAAAGGGAAAACGCTTCCGAAATGGGAAATGCAAAAGCATTTGGGAGATCTAGTTCAGTATTCTCTTAATGTTGAGATGTAGTTTATTTCAGAGTTGATGGGAGATACATTTGCTCAATCACATAATCGAAAGAAATTCTACAAGGGCATTCCAAGCAAAAGAATGATTAGTGTCTTTTCGAGATGAAAATATTTATCTTTCTGTCGAATCGCAGTAGATGAGAGAGATACTAAATGACAGTCTCGCAGGTTTTACTGTCGATGTTTGAGAACTCAAATCGATGTTTTAAAAAATGTTCACAATCCTAAAGTGTTGGAGATCTTTGAAAATAAACTTTGGATATATTTCTGGGATCAGATTTATTGTATCCCACGACTCTGCGGGTGGTTGTGAGGAAAATATGGGGCGTCTTTAAGTAATAATTTTATTATCTATAACCACAGGTGAAGTGCCAAATACCCGAGGATTACCGAATGTTGTGCATTTATTTCAGAAATGATGCACCGAGAAACCTGTGACCTTTTGGACTGTGAGGCTGGCTTTGGCGGTGGGTAAGTTATTGGAAGCGATTCTAAAAGATAGGACTTGTATGCATTCTGAGTTAAAGAAAAATTAGTTATATTCAGCATGGTTTTGAGTGAGGGAAAGTGTGTCTCTCAAACATGATTGTATTTATGAGAAAATGCCTGAGACGATTGATGAGGGCAGAGCAATAGACAGTGTTCACTTGGACGTTGGTAATTCCTTTAACAAGGTTCCACACGGTCGATTTATTCTTACAGTTAGGTCACATGTGAATCAGGGTGAACTTTCCATTTGGATATAAAATTGTTCTGATAGTATGAGACAGACACAGGATGTGACGGTTGCTTCTTTTTCAGAATGAAGGACTGTTCGCATAAGTCTATGACAGGGATCGGTGCGGGGTCTACTTCTGTTTCTCATTTTTATATAAACTATTTAAATGAAAATATGCAAAGCATGGGAAGTAAATTTGTAGATGCCAGCAAAGTTGATGGCAGAGTCGATTGTGAAGAAAGTTATCTGAGATTACAAAGATCAATATGTGACTCGACGAAGGATTAAAAGGCTGTGTTTAATTAGGATAAATGAGAGGATCAATACTTGGACAATTAATAGTGTGCGTTTGGTGATGTTGTAGAATAGAAGACCAAGGAGTTCCGGCGCTTAATTATTTGAAGTTTGCATGACATGCCGATAGGGTAGTAAAGGAGATGTTTATGATGCTCATTCCATTAAGTTAGGAGTTGGGACGTCATCTTTTGGGAGCACATGACGTTGGTGAGGCATTGTCTGGAGTAGTGTGCACAGTCGTGATTTAGAAAGACTACTGTTAAGCTGGGGAAGATGTAGTAAAGATATGTCAGGATTTTGTTAGGAATGGAGATTTTGATTTTGATGGCGAAGCTGGAATGTCTGTGGCCAGTTTTCAGTGGAATGTAGGAGGTGAAGCGATGACCTTATAGCAGGTTATAAAGTTTTAAACTGGATACATAACTTGAATGGCAGGTTCATTTTTACCTTGGATGAGGGATTTCAAAATTAGTGAACAGATTTTTAAGATGAGAGGAGGAAGATTTAAAAAGACATAAGAGATTTTTTAAAAAAGACTACTTTATAAAGAAAGTGTTTCGTGTGTGGAATGAACTTCCTGAGGATGTAGTGGATGTGAGTACGGTTACAGCATTTGAAAATTGGTTGAGCAATAGAAAAAAGCTTTCATATGGCCTTTATTAAGGTACATGAATAAGAGTTTTTCGTAGTGATAAGGACAAAGCAAAGACAGATGGGACTTGTTCAATTTTCGATTCTGGTTGGCATAGACTAGTTGGGTGGAAGCGTCTCTTTCAATGTTACATAACTGCATAGCTCTATCTGAGCCTGCCTGCAATGAAACAGATTATTTGAAGAGTCTGCACACCTGTGCAAAAAATTGGCAATGATAAAATTGGCTGAATTACTTCTTTCTGTGCCATGCTGAATTTAAGCCTGGTTTGTGCAATCTCTGTTCGCCATAGTGAAAGTCAATGACTGGGATTGTTGGGAAAGTCTCTCCGCGAATATTTGTACATCTGTGTTGGCTGTCAGTGTGAAATAAGCTGAGAGAATGGAGCAGGAATAGAGCTGAGAAAGCTGGGGTGTTGGGTTTGGAAATTGATTTTGTTCTTCACACACCAACACACTGCAAACCTCAGCTCATTGTTTTTCTCATTGCTCCTCTTCACACACTTGCTCCACCCTATCCCAACCACCTTTGCCTTGCAACATTTTCAAAGAGGCTTACTTATTTCCGAATTAGTACGTTTATGTCTAAGAATATTTAACAGTTTGAGAACTGAATCGAAAATAAGAGATAGAGCAGTCATTCCAAAAGCTTTGAAAATGATTCTGCATTTTCTTGACCCATCATGAAGTGATGTAGTCCGTGTGGTGAAGCTTACCACAGATTGCCATTCATTAAGGAGTTATAGGGTTTTCATCCAATGATATCTGATATCTGTGCTGATATATGTGTCAACTATTTTTGCATATCACCTTTAAAGGTATATAAACATAGAAAATTGAAACAGGAGGAGATTGTTGTTGTGTTGATCCTGCTGCAATGGTCACTGTAATCAAGTCTGGTCATTGCTTTCAGTGGTCTGTTATTACTTTAGACCCGTAGTGTTTGATCCCTTTAGAAAACAGAAATATATTTTCTTCATGGAAACATTCCGTGTTTTGACTTATACACGATCCTGTGGCAGAACATTCCACAGGATCACCGGCCTGAGGGAACTAAATGGCCTGCCCGATATCTTAAAACTATGAACCCCTCAACTCTGGGTCTGGACTCCGTGGTCATGAGGGAATCCTTCCTATATTGAACATGCTAATCATGTTAGAATTACATTAGTTGCTGTGACGTCCTACTTCTTTCTTCGAAACGTCAGTGGATTTCATTCGAACCAATTCGAATTGTTCCCAAAGTTCAGTCCTGCCCTCTGAAGAATCGCTTTGTTAAATATTTGTTGTGCAGTCTGCACAAGCCAAACGTGCAGATAACACTCCACGTATAGCCTCACCAAGATACTGTACAATTTCAACAAGA
>NW_025209691.1:0-1316 GCF_004010195.1 Chiloscyllium plagiosum
CGCTTCTCTCTCCAAGCCCCGCCCCCTCCGGTTGCCCGTGGTAACGGTCTGCCGGAAGTCCCGTTGACGGTAGGGTGAAAGGGCGGTTGCCGTGGTGCCGGTTGCCGTGGTGACCGCGCGGCCTGAGGGACGCCGTGCTGTCGGTTGTGCGGCTCAGCCCGCGCTGGGAGAAATGGGCGAGAGGAGCTACAACCCCTCGGTGCTGATGCACAACTGGTTCGAGGACCTCGCCTTGGATCAGGTGAGCAGACTGCTGTCGTGTCCAGTATAAACATGTTTAATGTTCAGACCGTCCCTCACTAACCCCGTCCCTCTGGGACCCTCCTCCCTGACCCCCCCCTGGAAACCCCCGGCCTCCAGGACATCACCCGATTTCCTTCAGACTGACTCAGCTCCTATCCTTTCCTCTGTCTCCAAACTCTACCCCAACCTTCTCTATCTTCTCCCCATAATCTCCAATCCCTATTCTCCAACTTTATTCTTCTCTAAACGCTCTTCCCCAACTTTAATCTGATTTCATGCTCCTACCCCACCCCCACAACCACAAACCCACTCTGACTTTCTCCTGCAATTCTATGCTTGTAAACCTATCCTCTAACTTTGCCATTATTCCACAACTCCTGACTTAACCCCTTTTCTTAACAGTGAAACCTTGACATTACCAGACTTTATCACCCAAAACCTGACTCTTTGTCTTGTAACCCTACTTTCACAGCTCTATTACAATTGCTAATCCTGTTCCTATTCCTCTCCTGTAACCTTATCCTCAACTATAAAACTAAACCCATCAGTTAACCTTATTTCCCAACACTAAACATCACACTAATGCCCTAACCCTGTAGCATTTTAACTCCTCATAGCAGCAGACCCAAAAAGGCATCCTGAAGAACAGTAGAGAATAAAGAGATAAAATAGATGGAAGAACTGAAAGCAATCGGAATCACTTAAAGAAAAAATATTTGCTAAATTAATGGCTTGGATTTGATGGTGTGCATCTTACAGCCTTGAAAGGAGTATGCATTGTTTGTAATTATCCAAAATTTCCTGGATTCTAAAAAGGTACTTGCAGATTGGACATCAGAATGTGTAACACCTCTGTTCAAGAAATAAGGGAGATGGGCCCTCTACTTTTTGTCATTTACATAAATGATTTGGATGCGACCATGAGAGGTACAGTTAGTAAGTTTGCAGATGACACCAAAATTGGAGGTGTAGTGGACAGTGAAGAAGGTTACCTCAGATTACAATGGGATCTTAACCAGATGGGCCAATGGGCTGAGAAGTGGCAGATGGAGTTTAATTCAGATAAATGCGAG
>NW_025209691.1:1438-17202 GCF_004010195.1 Chiloscyllium plagiosum
GAAAAGATTTACAAGGATGTTGCCAGGGTTGGAGGATCTGAGCTACAGGGAGAGGCTGAACAGGCTGGGGCTGTTTTCCCTGGAGCGTCGGAGGCTGAGGGGAGTGGATAGGATAAATAGACAAAGTCTTTTCCCTGGGGTCGGGGAGTCCAGAACTAGAAGGCATAGGTTTAGGGTGAGAGGGGATAGATATAAAAGAGACCTAAGGGGCAACGTTTTCACACAGAGGGTGGTATGTGTATGGCTGAGCTGCCAGAGGAAGTGGTGGAGGCTGGTATAATTGCAACATTTAAGAGGCATTTGGATGTGTATATGAATAGGAAGGGTTTGGAGGGATATGGGCCGGGTGCTGGCAGGTAGGACTAGATTGGGTTGGGATATGTGGTTGGCATGGACGGATTGGACTGAAAGGTCTGTTTCCATGCTGTACACCTCTGTGACTCTAAGAAAACTATTGAAAAATAGCCTAATGTATAAATGTCACTGGGAAATTCTATTGTTATTATTACACAGGAATTAGCAAGACATTTAGAAAATCATTGCAATCTTGCAGAGTCAACATAGTTTATTTTTGAAAGGGAAACCATGTTTGACATTTATTTAAATTATTTGAGATGTAACTAACTTATGATCATACTAATTTTAACTTTAATCACTAACACCATCCCACAACTTTAATATTTAACTCTAACCTAACCCTCCCCCAATAATCCAAACACAACTCCTAATGTTTAAACCCTCCATGTACTGCAACCCTTAACATGCTCACCCCTGAACCTAATGCCAACTCTAAATCCTAATCTAATTCTGAAATGTTTGTCTCTCAGAGGTTGATGATTGCACTGTCAACAGTTGCTCTCGGTCATTTACATGCAAAAAAAGTTAACGCTGGTGCTGTGACTGTATATTCTTAGTTACACTACCTGCCTATCTTCCTTTCCACCTATCCACTCCACCATCCTCTCTGACCTATCACCTTCATCCCCATCCCCATTCACCTATTGTACTTTATGCTACTTTCTCCCCACCCCCACCCTCCTCTCATTTATCTCTCCACCCTGCAGGTACTCTGCCTCTATTCCTGATGAAGGGCTTTTGCCCAAAACTTCGATTTTCCTGCTCCTCGGATGCTGCCTGAACTGCTGTGCTTTTCCAGCACCACTCTGATCTCCATAGTCCACAGCTCCTTGATATTTCTGATATCTATCTACCTCCCCATTAAATACTTTGATGACATAACCTCCACATCTCTCTGGAGCAGAAAATTCCAGGCATTCACTATTCTTTGAGAGAAGAAATTCCTTTTCATCCCAATTTTAAGAGTATCTCTTTATTCTGATCATTATTTCAAGACTCTCCCATGCGCGGAAGAACTTGTCAATATCTACAATACCAAGTTCCCTCAGAATCATGCACGTTTTGATAAGATCACTCTTTATTATTCAACTCCCAATACCGCTGAGCCGTTCTCAATAAGTCAACCCTCAGAACAGTGCCTCATTTTCTGTCTTGACGCTTCATAGCCTTCTGGAGTCAACACAGTTCAATAACTTCAGACCATGAGCTGTTTCCTGTATTTGAATTCCCCATCTCTGCTGTTTTGCTTTCAGAACAGCTGACATATTCTACTA
The DNA here is from genome assembly GCF_004010195.1 of Chiloscyllium plagiosum. Taxonomy (NCBI): domain Eukaryota; kingdom Metazoa; phylum Chordata; class Chondrichthyes; order Orectolobiformes; family Hemiscylliidae; genus Chiloscyllium; species Chiloscyllium plagiosum. Next base: position 3,070 of record NW_025209691.1, read on the forward strand.
TGACTACCACCACTCCTGCTAAGCTGCATGGCTGCACGCACACAGCTCCCATCACCACTCTGACACAGATCGCAGCATTGACTCCTGCTTCCAGAAATCCACATATGAACCTCAGAGGTTCCCTCTGATCTTTTTCTTCTACACCCCAGAGGTCCTTGTCCATGTAGAGGGGAAAAGAATACAGGGAACTATGATTAAAGCATGCTCTGGATCTATCTCTCTTTTCCATGACCATTACTACATCCTTTGATGTTTGTTCTGCGCTACTTTTAATTTGCCTTGATCTCTCATCTTCCCTGACCTTTCCTTCTGCTCCACTTGCTCCTCACCACCTTTTTCTACAGTATAATTCCATCACTTTTCCATCTCTTTTATCAGTGCAAAACATTACAAACATTTTAGCTGCACTGAACATAATTTGCCATAAAAATATGCAGTCTTTTGTATTGATAACACTGATTGCAACTAAATTGCACCAGAAAGCAATGCAAGACTAAATGGAAACATAATATAAAATATGACACGTCTGATGGCAACAGTACTGCCAATAGTGGCTTCTGATCTTAATTATTAAACATTAATGCAAAATCATGCTGTCATTTTGCATTAACGATCACAAAGGCTGATTGGTTTGTCAATATCCACTAATATAAAATGGCTCTATAATATTATTTAGGGATAAAAATTATATTATAACATTACACAATATTATTAAATTGTTTGTATTGTATTGTACATATGGGCCTAACTTCTATGAAGGTAATGTATTGCAGTTTATTGGGCACCACAACAAAGCAGGGTGCTCCTGAGGCATATATAATTAGATACTGTTGGCTGCTTTTGGGGTTATTTTCTCTGCCTGTGAGTTCCAGTTTTTGTTTGAGTTGCTGACCTCATCATGTTTATAATCATGATGAATAGTTTTGATGAATACCATAAGGTGCAGATACCAATGCTATTGATCCAACCTGTAATATAAATAACAATATATAATGGCCTATAGAAAACATTTCAAACTTTATAGGAGCACAATCAGATGAAAAATTTGAAAAAAGATCATAGTTTTGTCAAAGAGGCAAGTTTTACAGAGAGTCCTGAAGTTATAGGGATTTAGGGAGGAAATTCTGTAGCTAAAGGACTAGACAGGTAAAAGCACAGGCAGACATGGGGGTCAAAGAAGATGGGTGATGCCAAAAGTAAGACAGAATAGTTTCAAACAGGTTTGAATGATGGCCAGGAAGATTTTGGAAATGACAATGAGAGAACAGAGATTCTGGCAAAATGTGAAGGCAATTTTTAAAATTGTGCCTTATCCAAAACTGGATAGATGGATTAACAACATAGATGCTGTTAAGGAGTTGAGGGAAGTGGCTGTAATACACAATTCAGTGTAATCAACATAAATATGTGATCTGACACCATGTTCTCAGATGCTGAGGTTCAAATACAGCCCAGTAGATAAGAAATAGGGAGTCAGGGACAGATTTTTTAATAAAAGCAAAATGTTGTGGAAGTTGGAAATCTGGGATAAACACAGAGAATACTGGAGAAACTCAGCAGATCTGGCAGCATCTGTAAAGAGAAATAGAGTTAAAATTTCGAGTCTGGTATGACTCTACTTCAGAGTTCAGAAGATGTTAACTCTATTTCTCTACACAGATCCTCCCAGACATGTTGAGTTTTTCTAGCATTGTCTTTATTTGTTTAAGATCCTTAGTGATTCCCGAGACCGAGGAATAGGAAGAGGAAGAGAAGACATTGCAGGAGATTGGATAGGTTAGAATGGAACCAGGTGACAGTTGTCCCTCCAGTTGAATAATGGAGATGATATATCGGAGAAGAATGGTGTGGTCAAAAGTGCCAAAGTTCAAGAATGATGAACAAGTATAGTATTCCTGATGAAGGGCTTTTGCCCAAAACATCAATCTTCCTGCTCCTCGGATGCTGCCTGACCTGCTGTGCTTTTCCAGCACCACTCTAATCTTGACTCTGATCTACAGCATCTGCAGTCCTCACTTTCACCTAACATACCACAGTGACAGTCAAATAGAACATCAACTGTGACTTTCATTAGGATCCTGTCAGTGCTGTGGTGGTAGTGTAGCCTGATAGAAGTGTTTCTGTCATGGTGTTGTGGGGATGATGGACAGGAACTTGAGAAGTGATAGCATGTTCAAGGATCTTGGAGAGAAACATGAGGTTAGAAATAAGGGGGTTGTTTATAAGGACCGAAGGTCAAGGATTTTTTTTTGATGAAGAAAGGGGTAATGATGGCAATTTTGCTAAGGGAGGAAAGTGGTATGATACCTGGATTCGAACAGGGAGGACATTTGTGTGAAGCTTGTCTTGATGGACCAAGAGACGAGAGAGATGCAGCAGAGGCAGCTGAATGGATGATATCCATTGTAGTGACAAAGAATTCCATGAACACTTAATGCCTGTCATTGGAGATGAGGTGATGTGGGTAGGTATGATTTATACTGGAGGACTTAATTCAACCACACCACACTACACTACAGACCAATAGACAATTATTTTATGATTTGGTCAAGCTGAAGGTATGTTGAAGTTCGGTTAACAAAGGATTTGATTTACAAATTTAGATGGTTCCTGCACTCATCAACATTGAATAAAAAAATTACTCATAATCCACAAAGGACTTGAACATTCTCTGTCCACTAGAGAGAAATGGAAAATTTTATATTCATTCACCTGCTCATCCACTCCTTCCACCACATTAACAGCATCTACAATATGTATTGCAAAAGTTTACCAAGACTCCTTAAACAACAAGCCTCAAACCCATGACCACTCCCATCCAGAAGGATAAGGGAAACAGATATACGGGAACGTCATCACCTGCAAGTTCCTCTCCAAGTCTTTCAGCATCCTGACTTGGAAATGTATCGCTGTTCCCTCAGCATTGCTGGGTCAAAATCCTGGATCTCCTTTCCTGACAGAGTGTACCTACAGTGGTTCAAGGAGGCACCTCACCACCATCTTCTCGAAGACAAATGGGGACAGACAATAAATGTTGGTCCAACCAGCAATACCTACATCCCATGAATGAATAAAAATAAATTATCTATGTGTATTTTATATATAGCTTGAGCAGCACCAGTCTGTTAAGAACAAAACTAATTAATTTTGTTACTTTGTAAAAGTGTCTTTTACACTGCTATCATGTCACTTAGACAGGAAGAAACTTTTCCACTTGATGGAGGAGTCAATGATCGGGACATAGATTTAAGGTAAGGGGCCGAAGGTTTGCAGGGGATGTGAGGAAAAATGTTTTCACCCAGAGGTTAGTGGGAATCTGGAACTCACTGCCTGTAAGGGTGGTAGAGCAGAAACCCTCAAAGCATTTAAGAAGTACTCAGATGTGCAATTTCAATGCCAATGCAAATAAGGTTATGGGCCAAGTGCTGGAAAATGGGAATAGATGTTAGGTTGTTTTTTTTAATGGCATAGATGCGATGAGGTGAAGGTCCTTTCTCTGCTATAAATCTCCATGACTCTCTCAACATTGTCTGTAAGCTACTGTATTTTCTACTCCTCTTTGTGTTCAATTTTATTTCTAAAAAAAATGCATTAGAGAAAATGCTCTTTTTATTCAACCTCATCACGTGCAATTCAGTCAAATTCATGAATGCAGATTTAATTCCTCACTTAATCTCTTTGGAATGTGTTAAAGAGTTTAAACAGAAAACAGTTGTTTGTGCACCAACCACAAGCTATTGAAGGAACCCACACCAAATGTTCAGATCATCAAGTTTATGTAATAGCTTATTTGATTACAGAAACACGTGAGTACTTTGTGGAGTGTAATGTCTCCCAGACTGCATTCTTCTGGTCAAAATGCACTTTGTATGTTTTTAATCTATGGAATCAATATGTGAGTGTTCTTTCATTGCTTCAACAAATTGGGAATGAATGAATTACTGAATGTGCACTAGTTTATGTAGGATTGTGATATCAGTAGAATGCCCTTTGTTTATTTAAATTGCACATGGAACCAAAGTCCTTCGCTTAGCTCGAGTCTGTGTAAAATTGGACATTTTTGGACACATGCCAATCCATTACTTCCACATCCACAGACCTCTATCCTTTTCTTTTATAAGAACTTTGTCAATGTAGGGTTAGCCATTTGACTTGCAGCTTGCTTGATGAGCTGAAAATGTGTTGCTGGAACAGCGCAGCAGGTCAGGCAGCATCCAGGGAACAGGAGAATCTACATTTCGGGCATAAGCCCTTCTTCAGGAATCCTTGCTTGATGATACAGCTTGATGCCCTGACTCAGTGGACACTCCAATCCCAATGGGCATGCATCCTCCACCAGATGTCACCTCAGTCCTCAGAGGATAGGAATCTGCTTTCTGCATTCCAGGACAATCAAGAGTGGGTTTGAATTTATAACTTTTCAAATCCGAGATGGGAATGCCACCGCTGAGGTCCCAGCTTGATGTCCAGTTGTAACGTGCATATGCTGTCAATGTACAAATACTCTTTCCCCTTTCACTAATGCACAGAAACCTTTAAAATTCTCGATCGTTATGTGCCCTTTAAGTTACCTTTTCCTATGTGGCACTTTTGAACCAGAATTTAACTGTGTATTTGCACATGGACTCCATCTAGTGGCTGTTATTGCTGCACAGTATAACATAACTAAAAACACTTTGAAAGGTGTCATTGGGCAGAATTTATGGCAGGGATTTTGTCCATAGTCTTGAGAGCTGATTGAGTTAGACTTTTGTGGCACAGTGGTAGCATTCCTACCCCAAACCAGGAGGCTGGGTTCAAGTCCCATCTGCTGCAGAGGTGTGTAATAACAACTCTGAAAAAGTTGATTAGAAAATAGGCTATAAAAATAATGAGAGGTGGCAGCATGCCTCATTAGTATAGTGGTTAATATCCCTGCCTGTCATGCTGGAAACTGGGGTTTAACTTCCTGATCGGGAGTGGCTGATCTGTCTGATGGGTTGTGTGTAAACAGACAGAGATGACAAGGCCCTTGTGTCATTCTTTTGGGGAAATTTCACTCCGTAGAGTCTAGTTCAGGCACTTAAGTACCAGCTGCATGTTTTCTTTAGGATTAAAGACTCTCAGGACAGATTGACTCTGATCATTTTGCATGATGCCATGATGTTAAGTAATAACTTCCAACAGATGGATGGAGTCTGTGTGCAAATATAGTGTTGGTTGTATAGGTAGCATAGATGGGATGGGGAGATCGGTGGCGGGGGGACTGTGTCAAAGTGGTAACTGAATGATCATAGGTAGTTGGGGAAAACTTGGGTTGTGTTGGGGAAAACTTGGGTTGTGTTGGGCAATGTGAGGCAGTTAAGTAATCAAGGAGGCAATGGGATAATGTTGATGGGGAATTGAGTTACAGTTATCAATTGGGTTATCCTAACCACTGAGTTAGACCAGACATTAAACTGTCTCACATTTCCAGGGTTAGTACCTTGGCAAGTCTTATGTGTCTGGTCCAAATCTGTACCCTGTGCTTAAAGCTGGAAGCTTATGAGGACAGTCCCAGGTAATAGAGAATCACTACTGATTCTCAGTGGAACTTCCACTGAAGTTTGTGTCAGAACCCCAACAGGTTCCTGACATGTATCTCCCAATCTCCATTCCATCTCCAACAATCTGGAGACAGGAAGATTGAGGCCAATAACTTGATAGTATATATTTGTGTCATTGATTGAGGTGTAATTATCAGCCAGGGATAACTCTGCTTCTTTTCTGCCCACACCTAGTGATACATAAGACTGACAAAGCACTTGCTTACATATGTTAACACCATTACTTTTCTTCAGAATAATGCCTTGGGTTCTTTCATGTCCAGCTGAGAATGGCGATGGAGCCTCAGTTTACAGACTCATCCAAAAATGGTGCCTCTGAATACACTTGCTGGTAGTTAGGAACCTAACCATCCACCAATGGATCACAGAAGCATTCTGACCTGCTGTCCTAGACATTCCAATATGTGCTCGTATAGCTGAGATTTCTATCACTCCCTCATATGCAGTAAAACACCCCCAAATGTGTACATTTTGCAAATCTGATTAACTACAGCATCTTTTGGTTGTCCAAAGATTTAATGCAAAGAATGGTCAACAGGTGAATAACTTGGAGGTGCTGGTGTTGAACTGGGATGGACAAAATTTAAAAAATCATATGACACCAAGTTATAGTTCAACAGGGTTATTTGGAAGCATGAGTGTTCAGAGTGCTCCAAAAGCTAGTGCTCCCAAATAAACCTGTTGGACTATATAACCTGGTGTTGTGTGATTTTTAACTCAACGGGAGAACTAATTTAAAGCCATTTCCTGCTGAACACATATACAGAAACCACAGCCTGAAAATTACTGTGATCATACAAATATATAATGTATTCCTATTCAATTCTTCTCTATTCTAACAGGCATAATTCCATTGAAAATTAATCAATAAAGCATAACAGCACATTAAATGCATGTACTATTACAGCACTTATTGTAATGTTCAGACGAGTGCATGGCTAACTTTCTATCTATCAGATATGTTTGGTGATCTGAATCTATAACTATTTATGATTTAAGTGAGAGAGCCTGAACGTCTACTTGGACTGACCCACTGCCATGTACACATTGACGTTCCCTCTGCTCCAACACTCTCATTTATTGCGCTTTGCCAGTGTCCATGAAGTGATGTTGGAGGTGCAATGAAACATCTGGGCTCTATATAGAGGCAGAACCAACCACATGAATGGTGATAAACAAAGAGAGTCATAGAATCATTGAGGTGTACAGCACAGAAACAGACTCTTTGGTCCAACTTGTCCATGCTGACCAGAAATCCTAATCTAATCTAGTCCCATTTGCTAGCACTTGGTCCATATCCCTCTAAACCCTTCCTATTCATATACCCATTCAGATGCTTTTTAAATGCTGTAATTGTACCAGCCTCTACCACTTCCTCTGGCAGCTTATTCCATACACGCACCACCCTCCATATAAAGTTGCCCCTTAGGTCATATCTCACCATCTCACCCTAAACCTATACCCTTTAGTTCTGGAGTCACCACCCCAGGGAAAAGACTTTGTCTATTTATCATATCCATGCCCCTCATAACTTTATAAACCTCTATAAGGTCACCCCTCAGCCTCCGATGCTCCAGGGAAAACAGCCCCAGCCTATTAAGCCACTCCCTGTAGCTCAAATCCTCCAACCCTGGCAACATCCTTGTAAATCTTTTTTGAACCCTTTCAAGTTTCACAACATCTTTCCGATAGGAAGGAGACCAGAATTGCACACAATATTCCAAAAGTGGCTTAACCAATATCCTGTACAGCCGCAACATGACCTCCGAGCTCCTATACTCAATGCTCTGACCAATAAAGGAAAGCATACCAAGCACCTTCTTCACTATCCTATCTACCTGTGACTCCACTTTCAAGGAGCTATGAACCTGCACTCCAAAATCTCTTTGTTCGGCAACACTCCCCAGGACCTTACCATTAAGTGTATGAGTCCTATTTGTTTTTTCAAAATACATTTCTTCACAGTTATCTAAATTAAACTCCATCTGTCACTCCTCAGCTCATTGGCCCATCTGATCAAGGTTAGATTAGATTCTGTACAGTATGGAAACAGGCCCTTTGGCCCAACAAGTCCACACTGATCCTCTGAAGCATAATCCACCCAGACTCGTTCCCTTACCTTATTTTTACCCCTGACTAATGCAACTAATGCTATGGGCAATTTAGTATGACCAATTCACCTAACCTGCACATTTTTGGATTGTGGGAGGAAACCAGAGCACCGAGAAACAGGGAAAATGTGAAAACTCCACATAGGCAGTTGCCCGAAGTTGGAATTGAACCTAGGTCCCTGGTGCTGAGAGGCAGCTGTGCTAACCACTAAGCCACTCATCCTGTTGTACTTTCAGGTAATCTTCTTCACTGTCCACTATACCTCCAATTTTGGTGTCACCTGCAACTTACTAACTATGTTCACATCTAAATCATTTATCTAAATGGAGAAAAATAGTGGACCCAGCATCAATCCTTGTGGCACTCCACTGGTCACAGGCTTCCAGTCTGAAAAGCAACCGTCCACCACCACCCTCTGCCTTCTACCTTTGAGCCAGTTCTGTATCCAAATGGCTAGTTCTCCCTGTATTCCATGAGATCTAACCTTGCTAACCAGTCTCCCATGAGGAACCTTGACAAATGCCTTACTGAAGTCCATATAAATCACATCTATCACTCTTCCCTCATCAATCCTCTTTGTTACTTCTTCAATAAACTCAATCAAGTTTGTGAGACATGATTTCCCATGCATAAAGCCATGTTGACCATCCCTGATCAGTTCTTGCCCTACCAAATACATGTAAATCCTGTCCCTCAGGATTGCCTCCAACAACATGCCCACCACCAGTGTCAGGCTTACCGGTCTATAGTTTCCTGGCTTTTCCTTACCACCTTTCTTAAATAGTGGTACCATGTTAGCCAACCTTCTGGCATCTCACGTGTGACTATCGATGTCATAAATATCTCAGCAATCACTTCCCTAGCTTCCCACAGAGGTCTAGGGTACACCTAATCAGGGCATTTATCCACTTCTATGTATTTAAGACGTCCAGTACCACCTTCTCTATAATATGGACATTTTTCAAGATGTCACCATCTATTTCCCCATATTCTGTATCTCCCATGTCCTCACAATAAATACCAACGCAAAAGACTCATTTAGTATCTTCACCATCTCCTGTGGTTCCACACATAGGCTGCCTTGCTGATCTTTGAGGGGCCCTATTTTCTCCGTAGTTATCCTTTTGTCCTTAATGTATTTATAAAAACCCTTTGGATTCTCTTTAAAACTATTTGCCAAAGCTATCTCATGTCTCCTTTTTGCCCTCCTGATCCCTCCTGATTTCCCTCTTAAGTATACTCCTACTGCCTTTATACTCTTATAAGGATTCACTTGATCTCTCCTGTCTATATCTGACATATGCTTCCTTCTTTTTCTTAACCAAACCTTCAATTTCTCTAGGCAGAAGTGAGGACTGCAGATGCTGAAAATCAAAGTCTAGATTAGAGACGTGCTGGAAGTCCAGCATTCCCTACACCTACCAGCCTTTCCTTTCCCCCTAACAGGAACATACTGTCTCTGGACTCTTGTCCAGAAGTAAATACAGTTTAATTTATCAGTCTTACCTTGTTCTCTGCTTTGTTTCTTCCTGCTCTGACTGTTTGACTCGCTGCTTTTCTCAACTGTACCAGTCTCAGATTGATCTTTCTTCAGTATTTCCCTGGGTCCTCCCCACCCCACAATCTTACTAGTTTAAATCCTTCCAAGGAGCTCCAGCAAATCTCCCTGCTGGTATATCAGTCCCTGTCCAATTCAGGTGCAATCCATCCTTCTTGTACAAGTCACCTCTACCCCAGAAGAAATTCCAATGATCTGAAAATGTGAACCCTTCTCCCATGCACCATCTCCTCAGCCATGCATTCATCTGCTCTATCCTCTTAATCCCACCTTCACTAGCTTGTAGCACTGGGAGTAATCCAGATATTACTACCCCTAAGGATCTCCCCTTTAAATTCCTGCCCAATTTTCTATAATCTCCTTTCGGAATCTCATCCTTTTCCTTCCTATGTCATTAGCTCCAATGTGTACAATGACCTCCTGCTGGTCCCTCTCCCCTTTGAGAACATTCTGCACCCTCTCTGAGATATCCTTGATCCTAACACCAGGGAGGCAACATACTATTCTGATTTTTCACTGCTGGCTGCAGAAATATTTGAGTGTGCCTCTGACAAGAGAGTCCCCTATTACAATTGATCATTTGGGACTCGATGTACCCCTCATTGTATTAGAGCCAGTCTCAATACCAGAAACTTGGCTGTTTGTGCTACATTCCCCTGAGAGTCCATCAGCCCCTACATTTTATAAAACAGCATATTTGTTTGAAATGGGGATAGCCACAGAAGACTACTGCCTACCTCTCCTACCTTTCCTTGAGTTAACCCATCTATGTGACTGTGTCTGCAATTTTTCTCCCTTCCTATAACTGGCATCCATCATGTCCCCTATCTCTTGTAAATTCCCCATTGACTCTAACTGTCGCTCTAACCAATCCATGCGATTTGACAGGATTCATAACCAAAGACATTTTCTGCAGACAGAATCATCAGTAACATGGAAACTCTCCCTAAACTCCCACATCTGATAAGAAGAGCATATCACTCCATTGAAGGCCATCTTTGTTCCCTCACAATCTACAGACACAGAAAATAGCACCACCATCATTTCTAAAAAAAAAAGTGTTCCAGGCTAACTTAGTACTTATGGTTTATATTTTTTAAATGTAATCAAGAGACAGATTTCAATAAAACATATAATCAAGAAAGAGCCACTATACTCACTACTGTAGACTTGCAGCAAGGTTACACATTAAAAACTGTGCACTTATCTGTGTCTGTGCTGTGAACTCTCCCACACATGTTGAAGATCTTCTTGCCAGAGGTAGGTTGACACACCAAAGTGTGAACCTCCAAGGATTGGATGGAGGCAGGCAGGGTGGAGGTGCAGGGCCTGCCCTACCTTTGCAGTGACCTCAGTGGAAATTGCTGAAGCACCTCTGTATGGCTTCTCCTCTGACTGAATGCCTCTTGACACTACTCTGTATCCATCTGAGAACAGGGAACTTGAATTGAGATCAAGATTCCCCACCTTATTTTCCCTATTCCTTTGATGCTGAGGACCAATGGATAGGGCAAAGAAATGCAAGTCCTTGATGTCTCCAGCATCTCCTGAGAGTGCTGGACCTGTCTGTCCAAGACAGTTGCCCCAACCTGTCCATGGTGGCAGGCAGACAGTCACATGATTGATTGTAGTGCTACAGCTTCTGGTCTTTGAGGGCCATTCTGTCCCACATACCTGTCTGTTGGTCCTGATCCTCACTCTGTATGTGGCTCCTTCAACAGCACCTCCCTGTGCATTTGGATCCTGTACGGTCGAGGTCAGAGTAGGTGCCTGGTCTCAGGCCTGATGTATTTCTTCCTTGACCATCTGTGGAGCTGTTGCTGTGCCATATGGTGCGAACCAGCTTCTCATCCAACAGTTTCCCAAATGGGTCATAATAGCTTTTGGGCTTCTATGGGAGGTCCATCGTTCAACAAACTTGGCACCTCATCGAGGGCTCTGTATTAAGAAGTAAAATCCAACTGAGAACCAGCCTCCTGCCTTTAAAGTTGACAGCCCATCCTCTGCCCTCTGCAAGAGAGCTTTCAGGGCAGTACCTGATGAGATTTCCATTTTTGATCTGCAATTAGTTCAATGGGTCTTTTGCTAATTCTAGCAGATGGATAAAAACACTGTTGCCGGGACTAAATGTTGCTGGGTCAAAATCAAATGTGGAAGTGTTGGGGAGGTGATCAAGAGGTGGATTGGAAAGGCAGTGAATGGGAAATATGGTGAATGGGAGCCAGCAGTACTTTGTGATTTGTATTAATGACCTGGGAGGAGTGAGTATTCAGGTAAGTACTTTTAAACAATATAACTTTTTGGAGGCGGACTGCAGCAATCCTTACTAGGATGAAACATTAGTCTTTAGATATAAAGTGGTTTCCTGAATATATCCAGCAAATTCAAAGGGTCTGATGCCTCTTCCTCTGAGAGGTCCTTTTGATGCCGAAATCAATATGAGGGTGTCTGACTTAAAAGGGAACTCAGGTAACCGCCGTGCAGGGTGGCACAGTGACTCAGTGGTTCGCCAGGGACCCGGGTTTGATTCCAGCCTCGGGTGACTGTCTGTGTGGAGTTTACACGTTCTTCCCGTGTCTGCGTGGGTTTCCTCTGGGTGCTCTGGTTTCCTCCCACAATCCAAAGGTGTGCAGGTCAGGTGAATTGGCCATGTAAATTGCCCATTGTGTTAGGTGCATTAGTCAGAGGGAAATGGGTCTGGGTGGGTTGCTATTTGGAGGGTCGGTGTGGACTGGTTGGGCTGAAAGGCCCGTTTCCACACTGTAGGGAATCTAATCTAATCTAATCAACATTGTTACAGCGACTATAAGGAAGACCTAGATGGTAGGTACTCTTGTGATGCAGCAGTAGCATAGCTACCTCTGAGACAGAAGGCCTGGGTTAAGCTCCCAGCTGCTCCAAAGGTTTGTAATCACATTTCTGAACAAATTGATTAGAAAATATCAAGACCTTGATGGTAGGTCTTACTCCTTTGAGATCCTAATCTGTTCATCCACTAAATCTGTATGACAACATCATATTGAATGGGGCTTAAGGCAATCCACAACATTAATTCTTTTAGATCCTTCCCACCCTTATAGAACAGTACACACCTTCTACAATGCTGCAGCACAGATATTTTTGGAAATGTCACATTGATCAGTTTGGCCTATTCCACCTCAGCATAAAAATCAATGTACATAAGCAAGATTATTTACAGGTACTGACCCTTGAACACAGAAGAATATCTAAGAAATCACGATGCTTCTTTTCTTTGATTCGTTCAAGTTCCTTTTCATCTTTCAGCGCCTCCTTCCTCTGATGTATTACTTTATCTAATAAAAGAATAGTTTAATATAGAGAAATGTCCCAATTGAAGGATACATGGAATCATAGAGACATAGAGATATACAGCACGGAAACAGACCACTTTTGGAAAATTGCGTGCAATTCTAGTCTCTTTACTATCGGAAAGATGTTGTGAAACTTGAAAGGGTTCAAATAAGATTTACAAGGATGTTAGCCAGGATTGGAGGATTTGAGCTACAGGGAGAGGCTGAACAGGCTGGGGCTGTTTTCCCTGGAGCGTCGGAGGCTGAGGGGTGACCTTACAGAGGTTTATAAAATCATGAGGGGCATGGATAGGATAAATAGACAAAGTCTCTTTCCTAGGGGTGAGGGAGTCCAGAACTAGACGGCATAGGTTTAAGGTCAGAGAGGAAAGATATAAAAGAGACCTAAGGGGCAACTTTTTCACGCAGAGGGTGGTACGTGTATGGAATGAGCTGCCAGAGGAAGTAGTGGAGGCTGGTATGATTGTAACATTTAAAAGGCATTTGGATGGATAAATGAATAGGAAGGGTCTGGAGGAATATGGGCCGGGTGCTGGCAGGTGGAACTAGATTGGATTGGGATATCTGGTCGGCATGGATGAGTTGTATCGAAGGGTCTGTTTCTGCGCTGTACGTCTCCATGACTCTATAACTTGTCCATGCTGACCAGATATTTTAAACTAATCTAGTCCCATCTGCCAGCACTTGGCCCATATCCCTCATAAAATCTCCTGGACTAAGTTATATGTTGCAGATGGAAAAAGAGTTTGTGAGATAAGTGTGAGGAAACATTGGTTGAAAAACATGGCCCGGAACTGGCAAATATGGCAAAGAGTCTAGACATACTTAACCAGTGGAGCATCAAGTAGAAGTAATATTTCTGTTCATTCATGGGATATGGTTATTGCTGGCTATGCCAGGTTTTATTGTTCATCCCCAGTTGCCTTGGAGATGATGGTGAGCTGCCTTGTAGAACAGCTGCAGTCCCTGCAGTGTAGGACACTCACAGTGCCGGGAGCAAGGGTGTTCCAGGATTTAGGCCACACAACAATGGGGAAATGTGAACGTAGTTCACACTCAGATACTGTGTGACATTGAAGGGAATTTGCATTTAGTGTCATTCCCATGCATTGGCTGCTACTGTCCTGCGAGGCTATTGAGGTTGTGGGTTTGGAAGGTTACAAAGGACCCATGGCGAGATTACTGAGCCTGGAATGAGCTAAAAGGCAGGAAAACTGAGGGGAAGAAATTGACTAACCATAGAAAACATGTATAGGGATCTTGGTACATGGTTAGCCCATGACCATTCATCTCATTCAGACAGCATAATAAATGCATGGTAGCTGGTGCTTTATTATTCCATGCAGCCAGCTTTGGGCCCAATACTGAATAAGGTGCTCTGAACCAGTGGGTAACTTTAAAAGAAAAGTAGATAGTGATTCGAAAAATTAGTGGGAGTCACTTGAAAAGGGAAGCTCTGAGCTGATACATTGAGTAATGATTAAACACATGAGAGTACAGCATCAAGCCTTTCAGACACTGTTTCAGAGGGCTTGGTACAAGATGT
>NW_025209692.1:0-17207 GCF_004010195.1 Chiloscyllium plagiosum
TGAAAAAGGTCTTAGGCCCGAAATGTTGATTCTCCTGCTCCTTTGATGCTGCCTGACCTGCTGCGCTTTTCCAGCAACACATTTTTCAGCTCTGATCTCCAGCATCTGCGGTCCTCACTTTCTCCTAGTATACAATCATCGGCATGGATTTGAACCCACAACCCTGCTCTGGGAGGGATTGTTAGCAGCTGGGCTGTGGTCAAATTCATTTAACTATGATCCAACATGATAAACTAGTTCAAAAAGCAAAATACAGAATGCAAGAGAAACTCAGCTGGTCTGGCAGCATCTGTGGAGAAAGAAACAAGTTTACATTGAGTCCTGTGACTCTCAAAGAATTCTCTCCACAGATGCTGTCAGACCTGCAGCTTTCTCCAATAAATTCGCACTTTGGTTTTATCATCTGCAGCATTTTGCTTTCATATATTAAACATGGTGATTGGTTTGCTCTTTTAACGCACTCCCACCATAAGAGATGAGACAAGGAGAAGCAATTCCTACCACCTCCCAATGCTGCAGCCCTGAATTCCCACTGTGCTGGAGCTCTCTAGGCCAGGCCTCTGTCCCAGACTCTTGAGTGAACTAAACCGACAAGTTTTTCCAGTTCAGTGAGGGGAGTGGGGGAGCGACGTGACAGACCATGACACCGTTCTCAGGCAAACTCGTTCCGACCAGAGCTGACTGGATAGAGACCAGCAACAAGAATTCTGGCTCAATTGCCCCTCCCTGACCCAACGCTACAAAGGAATGGGGGCGGCGGGGGAAAGGCTGTTGTTATCAACCTGTGATCTCACCACTATCCAGGGAGGGCAGAGCAAAGACCCTTCCAGCTGCAAATACTGATACAGGTTTTATGTCAAAAATATGCCGAGAATCCGGATTTCAGAGATTTAAATTTAAAGGGGAGGGGGAACATGCGTAAGTGACAGTTTAGCAGCAATTAACGTGAATGCAGGGTCAGAATTTTTTTTTTGGGGGGGGGGGAAGATTGGAGTTGAGTTTAGGTGATGTTTTATACAAAATATAAACGAGCTGTTTTTACATCACTCCCAGTTTTTATCCAAACCGCAATGGAGCGACGTGAATAGCAGAGCCAAGCCTGATATCACCTGATTTACACAAGGACACTATAAGTGGCTACAGTCAGATCAGAACCTCACAACCAGAGCTGGCAATGTACAGAAAGGGGGGGGAAACAAAGCTTCGCACTAAAGGCTGAATCTTCACTTAAAATCAACTTCATGTTGTAATCCTGAGCCTGTTCAATAGGTAACCCTCCTGTGTGCTGTCTCCGCTGTAGGATCGTTATTTATCTAACGTTTAAGTGCTCTCCACATCTGAGCAACCCTCCGGGTTTGCAATTTAAAAGGCGTTCTCCCAAATTTCCCAGTAGGGACACACTGAGCTCAGTCAGTCCGGTTCTAAAGCACGTTTTGCAAATCGGCTTGAGGGAAAGACAATGCCCCGTACTGTACTGAATGGGTTCGCTCCCCCTCCCAGAGGGGCGGTATAACCCCACCAAGTGAATTCATCCAAACCCAGTGGTGCTTTCAACCTGTCCCCATGGAATTGGAGACAGTGTTTTGTAACAACAGGTTACAGCTATCAAAACTGAGACTTTTCAATCCTTTCACCAAGGGTGAAAGAATTACCAACACTTCTTCATCAGGATTATTGATTTAATTATGAATGTGAACATTTTTAAATGATTTGGAGATGCCGGTGTTGGACTGGGGTGTACAAAGTTAAAAATCACACAACACCAGGTTATAGTCCAACAGGTTTAATTGGAAGCACACTAGCTTTTGGAGCGACACTCCATCAGGTGATTGTGGAGGGCTCGATCGTAACACAGAATTTATAGCAAAGATTTACAGTGTGATGTAACTGAAATTATACATTGAAAAATTGATTGTTGAGCCTGTCATCTGTTAGAATACAGTGATAGTTTCACTTCTTTCATGTGTAAATCACAAAACCTTTTTTTAAAAGTTGCATTCTCGGGTGAGTGATAGCTAGACAATATGTTGAAGGTGTTAGCCCCCTGTGTTCTCTGTCTATGACCTGATGTTTAGATTGATGGAAAACTCTGTTATGTCACTTTTTAGATTAGAATCAATCTAAACGATTGAGCCCTCCACTATCACCTAATGAAGGAGCGTCGCTCCGAAAGCTAGTGTGCTTCCAATTAAACCTGTTGGACTATAACCTGGTGTTGTGTGATTTTTAACATTTTTAAAGTTACTTTTTTTCCTCAGATCCGTTTTGAAAGGCAATCATTGGTTTATTTTCCATTTATTATCTACCCCCGCCCCATTTCCTACACTGATCCTCTTACCCTCTCTCCCCTTTTTGCTCTGGATTCGTGAAATCTCCTCCCTCCCCCTCGCTTCAAATTATCCTGGTTTCTTGTATTCCTTTCTACCTGTCTGTGTTTGTACACTCACATCACCTCGTCCCCCACCACCTTCAGTCCCCTTTTGACTGTATTCTGTCCTTCACATCACCCCATCTCCAGTTCCCTATCACATGCTTTCTACAAACATCCTAGAACATCAAGCATTTTGGAAAACACACACTTTTTCACAACATTAAAATAAGGCAACATTTCTCAATTACTTTCAGCAAGATTACAAAATAACGTTACTCACAAATTCACCCAACATCAGGATCTCTGGGAATGTTGTACACACTTTCCCCCCAGAAGGTATGGGGCTAGTTGAAGTTGCTGGAGTCGACATGGTGTTACTTACAACAAACTGTACGTTTGTGAAAAGATTATCCTGACTGTCACAAACACAGTCAAAACTCTGAAGTTGATAGTCAACTGTGAATCAGGATTGATATACCAGAGCCAACTTGAGGGTGTGTCTTTCTTTCAATCAGTCATCCCCAAATTGTTTTGCATCATTGTACTAACCTCCACCTCCCGGGTGAATGGAAGGGGGAGGGGAAGAGAGGGCTGTGCAAGATATTTGAGTGAAGCCTTGCTCACCTGCTTTTCCATTTACTCCTCTGTTCCTCACAGATGTCACCCTGCTGTGTGCAGGAAAAGTGGGTGATTTGAAGTTTTATTCCATGTTAAACTGTGGATAGTGCCTTTCAAGTGAAAGGCATCGAGTCATAGACTCACAGAGTCATAGAGATGTACAGAGCGGAAACAGACCCTTCTGTCAATGCCGACCAGATATCCCAACCCAATCCAGTCCCACCTGCCAGCATCCAGCCCATATCCCTCCAAACCCTTCCTATTCATATACCCATCCAGATGCCTTTTAACTGTTGCAATTGTGCCAGCCTCCACCACTTCACTGGCAGCTCATGCGATCCATGCACCACCCTCTGTGTGAAAATGTTGCCCCTTAGGTCCCTTTTAAATCTTTTTAAGGAACACCCATATTGCTGCATAAAGAGAACCTATATTCAGAGCCTTAGAGATCCCTTCCATCACTACAAACGTTCGCAGTGCCTCACATCAGCACCCACTGTTCACCTAGTGACATCCCACATTGCTACACCATGAAACATCATCCTTTCTATAGCATCCCAAATGTCCATTTTGTGGAAAGTTTCCTTCCTGAAATACACTGCAGGCTTGGTGCTGGATGGTTTGGAAGATCCCTTTGTACTAGTGAGTGGACTGTCCTGAGGATTTCCAGATAGATCATTTCTACCAGGATTCAGCATTTGCGCAATTGTAACTGAATTACAAGAAAAGTCAAGGAGCAGATTAAATTCCACCAATTGTCTTTCCCCAAAGAGTAATTCAACAGTCAGGGGACACTGAGCAAACCATTGACAACTTGTTTCATGTGAGGTCACAAGTCAGTGATCAGGCTGAGTACCATTTCCATATGAGCACATTCACCAGAAAGAATGACATTCTAATTGTCAAGAAATACAACAACAACTTTCATTCATATTGCACCTTTAGGAGTGAAGCGATTTCACAAGAGCTGCCATTCAATTAAAGCTAACCTGCCCCTCTTCAAGGGAGGTGCATTGTGGCTAGACTGAGAGTTCGGAGAGGTGAAACTATGCTGACAGCAGGAAATGAGGTAAACCTGTAAGACAACGGGCAGTGGGATTTCCAAACACAGCATTTGGAAGTGGGGGCCGCAAGGTTTCGATAAAGAAAAATGTACAGGGGGATTTGCTGAGGGGATGCAGGAGCCCCATCCCCAGCACATGCTCAAAAGTTATTTCTTTTCCTCAAATTATATCTTGAAAATTGTAATAAAAAATGTACAAGTATCTGAATATGAATGTTGTAGAATTTGGCATAAAAATGTAACTTGTCTCTATACAGCATGTTCCACTGCAGTCATCTTAACATGTACAATATATACTCAACATCAGGTATACAAACCAAGGACACAGCATTTCAAATTGGAAACAACTAGAAATGCAATAGAAATAGATGTCATTCTTCTCTGAAACGCCTCAATACATTTTCAAGCAAATGGCACACCAAAGCCATGGACACCAATGTTAAGAGTGTAACTCCAAGAACAGGATGTTCATCTCGCCTGGTAGTAATGGTAAAGGGATGAATCTTCAAATAATGTAATCTACCAACTTATCCCCCAATCTCAGAATCAGCTCAGTTCATCGTTCCCCTATCACTCAACTACCATCAATCGGATAATCTCATCTGCTTCACCTCATTGTTACCCACTTACCACTGTTGCAAGCTTCAAATCTACATTCTCAGCTTGCACATATTGGCAAATATTCAACTGTGAAAGGCACCTCACACTGACACTGCTACAGTTGCCTCTCAAACGTAGTAGAAGGTGGTGTACAACTGAAGGCAGAAGAGACAGAACTGTATATCCAAGCTCCTGTTCAGGAGACTCTGCTAACCATGAAGGGAAGAGCCATTATTAGGCTGAAACAATTGGAAATGAGGATATCCAAGTAACTAATCCACCCTCTCTCATCCAACTTCTCCCCCATCCCTCAATATCTTGTGACTTTGAAGTTGTTGATGGTGTCAACATTGCGTTTCTTATATTCTCATCTACTGCACCGTAACCAGACATTTGTCCAGTTCTGAGGTAGGGTCACGCAACCAGAATGTTAACTCTGGTTTCTCTCCATAGATGCAGCCAGACCTGCTGAATTTGTCCCAGACTGAACCGGCCTAGGAGGGGGAGAGAGAGGAAGGAAATACTGAGGAAGTGAAGACTTAATTTCACAGTCAGATGCCAGGTCAGATGTGAGATTGTTTGTAATTCCAAGGAAAGCACAGAGGAGGGACCTGCATGAGGTGAGACACCAGATACAGCACACAATGGCAAGGGGAATAAAAGAAGAGTAACACAAGGGCTAGTTTACCAGAGGGTGCAGTCAACACACAGGTTTTACTGCAGAGGATTCAGATGATGGTTTCAATAGATGAGGTTATGGAAGAAGACTGATGTGTATAAAAACCCAAAATGCTTCATGCATTGGAATGGTTGCTAGAGAGCCTCATGCAATGTTAAAGAGCATGGACGAGCTCAGGACTTTGTGCAGAGTTTGGGGGCTTTCCCTTCCTACATTGAACTGGTGGCTATCTCCATCAACGCACTGAGAGAGGCAGTCACAGCGCAGCATCCACCATCTTCCACTGAAGCAGCCGTCCAATGTTGAACAGCTGTAGTGGAAGATTAGACCAGTCTCACCAATGGAACATACCATTTAAAACAGCTTCCAGGGCACCACAGTATCCTGGCAATCAGTTGCTTGGCAGAGAACCTGCATTCCCAGTGAATGTGCTGCCAGCCCTGCCACTCCACAATGCCTTTCACTGCTGACCGTCAGCCTGGCAGCTCACATTCTGCTGCCAATGATGAGATGGTGGAGGCTGCAGCCAGACCTTCTGGGGTCAGGGTTACCCCTAAAGGCCAGTCAAAATGAAGTAAAGGCTGACTATTTTGCTGTCATGTCCACAATGGCACCGTTCAATTAACCATTAATTTGGCATGGATATTTTTGTGTCACTTTATGGGGAAGGGAACAGCCAGTGATAGGCAATTACAGAGGAAAGGTCAGGAGTGTGAGACTGTCTGTGAATGGCGATCTGGGGCTGTGCTTCCAGCTATTGCTCAGTTCAGTGTTGGGTTTGGGCAGAAAGATTGCTTCCCCACTTCTTCTTCCTCTTCCTCCTCCCCACCACCTTCTCGCAAGAATGTTCGTTGGCACCTGCCACACCACTCTCTGTTCAATATTGAAACTAACCAACTACAAAACATACCCAAACTGTACAGAACTACCGCAACAGCAAGAAGATAATAATCCTTTACACAGTTCAGGGGCAGGGGAATAACATGTTGCTAGATTTCTGTGTTTAGTCTGTACAGAGTGCAGAGAAGGAATAGACTGAGATCCAGAGTGTCATAGTTTCAAATCAGATCTTCACCCTGCTTGATGTGATGCGAATGATGGAATTAAGAACATTGTTATATGAAGAGAAAGTCCTTTGAGTCTATTCTGCAATTCATTATGAACTTGATTGACCATCTGATTGGGTTGGGATATCTGGTCGGCATGGACGGGTTGGACCGACGGGCCTGTTTCCATGCTGTACATCTCTATGACTCTTTAACTCTAACTAAAGTTTCCCAAATCCTTCGATTCCCAGAAGGATCCATAATCTGCCTGGCACAGCCTGAAATATCTTCAGCAATGGAACACTTGTAACACTCAGAGACAGAAAGTTTTAAGGCTTCACAACGCTTTGAGTAAATTAATTTCTCCTCATCCCAGTTCAAAATCATTGACCTATGATGGCGTTCCGAAGAAGGTTCATCAGTCCTGAAACATTGACTCAGCTTTCTTACCGCAGCTGCTGCCAGACCCGCTGAGATTTTCCAGCAGTTTTTGATTTTATTCTGAAATAATTGACGTTTTATCCTGAGTCGTTGCCCCCATGCCTTAGATTCCACAGGACGCAAGTGAGGACTGCAGATGCTGGAGATCTGAGTGAAACAACATCAGTGTCTGCTCTCGCAAGCCCTTTCAGAATCTTGCTGGAGAAACTCAGAAGTTGTTCTTAAGAAGGGAGATCAGACTGGAAGTGTTAACTCTGTGTTCTCTCGACAGATGCTGCCAGACCTGCTGGGTTTCTCCAGCAATTTCTGCTTTTGTGTCAGATTTCCAGCATCCACAGTTCTTGTCTGTATTAATGAGGCTGTCTCTCATTCTTCTCAACTCCAGAGAACACAAACCCAATTTACTCAGCTTCCCATGACAGACAGCCCTCCTGGTTGGAATGTATGGTAAATCTTCGTTACCCTGCTTCCAATGCAGATATATACTTCCTTAAATCTAGAGGCCTCCAGTACACAATATTACAGGAATTATCTCACCTAAACCCTGTACAATTGTAGCAAGATTTCTTTATTTGTATACTTCACTTTCCTTCAAATAAAAGCCAATATGACATTTGCCTCTTTAACTCTTTGATGTATCTGTATGCGAAATTTTTGTGGTCCATGTATAGGTACATCCAAATCTCCTTTCACAACAACATTAGAAATTTCTGAAGAAGGGTCAAGGGGACCTGAACCGTTAACTCTGCTTTCTGTCCACAGATGGTACCACACCTGCTGAGTTTTTCCAGCAATTTCTGTATTAGAGCTTAATGCTTTTGAAAAGAATATTCTGCTTTTCCCTTCACAAAGTGAATAACTTTACATTGCCAAGTTGGCTCACACTTTGATTCCTGTTGTCCATCTACTTAACCTGTCATAGAATTCCTACAATGTGGAAGCGGGCCATTTGGCCCATCGAGTCCACACTGACCCTCCAAAGAGCATCCCACCCACACCCAGGCCCCTACCCTATTTCTGTAATCTTGCATTTGCCATGGCCAACCCACCCATCGTGCACATCCCTGAACACTATGGGGCAATTTAGCATGGTCAATTAACCTGACCTGCACATCTCTAGACTGTGGGAAGAAATCCGAGCACCTGGAGGAAACCCACGCAGACACTGGGAGAATGTGCAAACTCCATACAGACAGTCACCCGAGGCTGGAATTGAACCTGGGTCCCCGGCGCTGTGAGGCAGCAGTGTTCCTGATTTTATTTGTTTTACTGTTGTCAGCAATCCCTCCTGCTACGTGGGCAAAAAGAAATAGAATTCCATAAGACCATAAGAGCAAAAGTAGGCCATTCAGCCCATTAAGTCTTCATTGCTATTCAATGAGAAACTCTTAATCAGCACTGCTCACTCTTCATTAATGAGATTACCTCTTTGATCAAACTTTTGGTCACCTGGCTGAAACATTGTATTTGGTACTGTCCCTTACTTAACTACTGCTAGGTGACAAAAGCGCATGAAATGGTGTCCTTGGTGTGCACCATTTGCAACCTTCAGAAAGGAGTTAGCCAGCAGACCACCTGGGTTCAACAAATGCATTGAAGTTCCTGAGGCTGTAACAAGGTGTGTCACTACAGGGAAGCCTGCAGGTGTAACTTGAGTTTCTAAAAGGTATTCTCTAAAGAGCCAACCATACAACAGATAGGATACGAGCCCAAGGATCTGGGGATAGCATGGAGGTGAGTGGACAGGAGACAGAGACTCAGGATAAATGGGACATTTTCCAGTGGGCAGGCTGTGATGAGCGGACTTTCACAAGTGCTGGTGTCAGAGGCCACGCAGTATATGCAGGTTTTCTGCTGAACAAAGCTAGAAAGGGATGTAAGTAGTAAGAAGGGAGGCAGAGTGGCGCCTCACAGCACCAGGCACCTGGGCTCGATTCCAGACTCAGGTGACTGTCTCTGTGAAGTTTGCACATTTCCCCCTGTGTCCTCCGGGTGATTCGGTTTCCTCCCACAGTCCTGGGCTGTGCAGGATGGGTGGGTTGGCCATGCTAAATTGCCCCATAGTGTTCAGGGATGTGTAGGTTAGGTGCAGGGGTAAATGTAGAGTAATAGAGTAGTGGAATAGGTTTGAGTGGGATACTCTTTGGAGGATCAGTGTGGACTTATTGGGCCAAAGGACCCATTTCAACACTGTAGGGATTCTATAATCTGTAATAGGCCAGAAAGAGAACAAGGAGAAATCTCAAGAGGGATGCTGGATGGAGAAGATTACAGACAAAGGGAGGTGGAAGGTGTTAAGCTCAAGGATGACTGTTTTAAAATCTGGATGTAGTTGAAGGATGTTTATGGGGAATAGAACCTAAATGTGAATTTAGGTACAGGCAACTAAGTTTTAAATAGCCAGGAGAGTTTTGACGTAGTGACTCTGGAGGCAAGTTCATACAACTAATCAGGCAGCCATGTTTTGAGGCTAATGGAGATATTAGTATCTCGCCCAACATCATTGAAATCAAATGATCTGGTCATGACCATGTTACACTTCATTAGACATTATTGCGCTATGACACAGCATAGATGGTTTTTGCATGCAGACCTTTCTTTTTTCTGGGTGGTTTATCGGGCACAGCACTGGTGTGGACATGCCAGCATTAAGGAGGTTAAAATTCAATCTGCTTCATTTGTCACATGAGCTGGGCTTGTTAAACAGGAATCTTAGCAACAAAAAGATCTTTCTTTTATGCAGATCCCCACCCCAAAACAAAATCCCGACCAGAATGGAAAAAAACCCTTGCAAGAAACTATGCAAACTATCAATGTGATCTCTTGGGTTGGGACAGATTCTTGACAAAGAATGAAGCAAAAACAATGCAGTGGCAAAACCAGTTTTGAGGGGAGAAAGGAGTCAATACTATCATTTAGAAAGCTCAACGAGAATTCCGTTAGAGATGAATGATTAGAGGCACAACACTTAGCTGAAACAAAGCACCCAGATTCTTAAGCACTGATGCTAAGGGTAATAATTCTTTCACAACAAAACATTTAATACAGGACAGCTATATAAACAAAAGAGCATTCACAACAATAAACACATTTAATAGGGGAGAATGCTACCTGCATTTGACGTTTATGATAGGTACAATAAAATCTAAAAGCGACAAATGCTTGAAGTGCAACAAAGGCAGGACTTGCTAAAAATGTATCTGAAAACATCAGATTAATGTTTGGAGGAAGAAAGTGCTGCACCCAGGACATTTCCCCATCAAGAGCTTACAATGCACCGGTGACACCACGCGGATTTTCAAATGCCCTAATTGGCTCTAAGGCAAGGCTGTGTACCCACTTCAAGTCACTGGGAGTGATCTGGCTGCAGGAGGGCAACTTTCAGAGACAAGCGACAGCCGTAACTGAAATTGCTTTTGTTTGTAACGAGGAATTCCGAAAACTAACACCAACCAAGTCAGGAGTCTCCAGGCAGCCTTTTGCTAGATTCACAGATGCCTCCCTTCAGGTTTGGGTAGATGCAGTCTGCAAGAAGAGTGATGTCCCACAGTATACCATGTCCAAAACTCTGGATCATAGTGGGGGGGCGGGGAGTGGGGGGAATGTGCCCAATCCTGCTGTCATCCTGATGGCCACCTTTGTGTTCAGCTGCATCAAGCCTTGCATACATGAACACCAAGTGTCACTACGTATCGAGGTTCCACCTGTCCCTAATGTTGAGAAGTAGTTGGACCGTTCCCAGTCTCCTGTCCTTCATGGAGAAATCTGCAAAGAAAAACACCTTTGACCACAAACCCATCAGGAAGTTGTCAGCATGTAGTGTCCTTGAGACCCTGCGGGAAAAGGAGAGGGTGGATCATGTCAGCTAGTTCCCTGAGCAGACTGTCACTCTGGCAGAACGTCTCATCTCCAGAACTTTCCAACAAGCACCAGGACAGCAATCGGCTGGTGGTGAGAAGGGCTCTGCCTGTCTGATCCTTCATGTACGCCCGGACTCTCTGCACCACCACACGCTGCCCTCGAAATGGCTGTTGGGTGGGGGAGGGAGGGGGGCCAGTAGAGAATGTCACTCATCTCCTGCTGAACTGTGCATTTACAAAGGAAGACTGGAGAGAGATGCAGTCATTTTTGTTGATGTTTGTCCTGAGCAGCTGGGTGATGCAGGCCTCTGTGCTCCACAGTCTGTTCCCTGGGACACACCAGGATGAACATGGACTGTGGGAGGAAACCATCAATTTGGTAAAAGATGCTCTTTGGCCTGTCTGAAACTTGTTGGTCTGAGTGTTACAGACTGGCACATTCCAAGGTCCAGGACTACGTGCTGAGGGACGTACTAAAGCTGGGGGCAGCTGCTACCAAGACACAGTGGGGAAAGAGCACTGTCTGAGGTCTTCCTGCTGATGGTAAATGGGGGTCCATTCAGTTATTGGACACTCCCCCCACCCCCTGTTGCCTCAAATAGATGTAAATATAATTTTTTTTAAGTTCCCTACAGTGTGGAAACAGGCCCCTCAGCCCAACAAGTCCACACCGACCCTACGAAGAGCAACGCACCCAGACCCATTCCCCTATACCTAACACTATGGACAATTTAGCTTGGCCAATTCACCTAATCTACACACCTTTGGACTGTGGGAGGAAACCGGAGCACCCGCAGGAAACCCACGCAGACAATGTGCAAATTCCACACAGACAGCTGCCTGAGGCGGGAATTGAACCCGGATCCCTGGCGCTGTGAGGCAGCAGTGCTAACCACTGTGCCACCATGCCGCCCATCTTGTACATGTAAGAAATGTCTTTGGTTTGTTTGGATAGAGTCAAAGTCCAATGTTTGTCTGTTTCTTCTGAACTCCTTCAGTAACTGTATGTCTATGAAGATATCCTTATGAATAAAGTGTATTTCTGAAATAAAGAGAGATGTGTTTGTCCCTCAGTCTGGAAGAAGAAATTCTCTGATTGACATCTAGCTGGAGATGGTCACAGAGTAGCCATTCAGTTACAAGGAGGATTGTAGGTGTAGTGTAGCGAGCTCTTTAATGGATTTGAGAAGGTCTCGAAAGGTGAGTTACAAGCCAGGTGACAGGCCGTTCACAGTGACTGAGCAACCTGAGTGCCTGCACCTTTCCCTAACGTTACCAGATCAAATGTGTGACTGTGTCATTGAGACTGCAGCAGCCCTCAGTCGGGATGCACGAGTGAGTAAGGAAGACGGACAAACATCTCATGTGAATCTCAGGCTAGGGGAAGGGAGGACGTGACTCCAGGAAGTTGTCTAAGACTGATGTGCCACAAATCCACAGACTAACCCCAATGGAGGAGACAGGACTGGAGAAGATGGTACGTCATCCGCAGTCAGGTCATCTAATGGTTCAGTCTGTATCGGTGGTGGACACTCCTGTCCAGTGTTGTGCTCCAGGAGAAAATGAGGACTACAGATGCTTGACATCAAAATCAAAATGTGTGGTGCTGGACAAGCACAGCAGGTCAGGCAGCATCCGAGGAGCAGGAGAGTTTATATTTCAGGCATAAGCCCTTCACCAGGAATGTGAGGGTTATGTTCAATCTATTCAACCGCTGTTCCCTGTTGGATTTGGTGTGCTGAGCCTCTTGCTGAGACACCTTCACATGTCTCCGACAGGGCCCACTGTGGAAGCGATGCAAAATATATCCAGGCCTGTCATCGGTAACTTCCTCACCAGGGAGAAACATCCTGAAGAGGCACCATCCCTTTGATGCTCTGGTCTTTCCATCAGTATCTCAGTGAGTGAACTGCACCTCATGAGTGAGCAGGAGGACGGAGTTAGAAAGAGTCAACTGGAGGGAATCCCTTTCAGAGGACAGAGACGTTGGGTCTTTAGACATCACACACAAGGAAGGGCTGCGTCGTTCAGTATATTCAAGGCTGAGATCAACAGACTTTCAATCAGCGATGGAAACAAGGGTTCTGGGCAAAAGGCAGGAAATGGAGTTGAGGATTATCAGATCAGCCATAATCTCTTTGAATGGCAGAGCAATGGGCTGAATAGCCTACTTCTGCTGCTTCGTCTAATGGCCTCAGATTGTCAGAGATCCCTGGAACTACAGACAGATGATGAAGGAATCTATGCAATACCATGTAGAGTCGGGGTTCTGAGTGCAGAGTTTCACCATTGATCTCCGTTTTGGAGCAGCGCACCAACATTCCCAGTAAGAGGGAGACTGTCACTGGGGCACTGCCTGCCCAGTGTTGCTCACAGAGCTGTGGAGCGGCTGCCAACTGTGGCCCATCCAGTGGTCTCATGGAAGAGACATCCCTAAGAACTGGGAACTCAGGCAGTCTTGGTTCAGGGAGTGCTGGCGTCTCCCCTCACTTCCTTGGAGCCTCTTCCAACTGAGGAGTCCTCCCCTTCCACAAGGCCCTGTGGTCGATGGTCACCCTGGCAATGAACGGCTTGTGGAGTAATCCTCATGGATACTCCCATGTTGAGGTACCTCAAGAGAGCAGTCACTTCCAGCTCCACTTGAAGCATAGAAGGAGAAAATCCATGGCACCTGCACCATGAGGTGCTCACTGGAACGATAGTTGCTCAACTTGTTCTTCCATTTCGACTGTCTGATTTGTATTCAGCAAGCTTTCACAGACAGCAATGTGACAATGGCCAGAATACCTTTCATTTTTAATATTGATACCGGTCAATGGGTAAATTTTGGTTTGGACATGGAAAGAAAATTGACAAGAAACATTAAAACGAATAGTAGATGTCAGGGGAAGTGGTGGAGGCTGATACAATTGAAGCATTTAAAAGGCATCTGGATGGGTATATGAATAGGAAGGGTTTGGAGGGATATGGGCCGGGTATGGGATTAGATTGCATTGGGATACCTGGTTGACATGGACAAGTTGGGCTGAAGGGTCTGTTTCCGTGCTGTAGGTCTCTATGACTCTATGACTCTAAATCCATTAAGAGAAAGAGAGGGATAAAGCAGAATGTGGAACCAACTGGGACAAACCCAGGATAAAACAAAAATATACAAAAAGGGAAAAGCAGACTTGAATACCTGTATTTGCCTGTGGTACAAGGGAGCCATGAATGCAACAATGTGGGGAATGAGTTTCATGTTAAAAAAAATTGGTCGGTGAATAAATACTGAAACTTGAGACAGAAACTTGTCTGTAACCTAATGATATTTGCCCAAGAGCATGTAAACAATCCCAGGAATGTGCTCATCCAAACAGCAATGGGGCGGGGTTGGGTGGGGGTAGACCTCTAATTGGCCACAACAATTATTCAAGTTCCCACTGCAGTGGCCAATTATTGTAAGATTGGGATTATAACTATGCTGCTTGATTTAAAATCACTTGATCTATCGTAGTTGAGGGAATGTGAGGAATGGGTCTGTGTGAGATATCAAGAACTAGCTGCAGTACTGTTTGAGGAACCCCAAATGTCAGTGTGAAAAATGACATAAAATATAAATAACTGCTTTGCACTGTCTGAGGATGCTGTAGATCAGCCATTCTCAACGGGGAGTATATGGCACCCTTAGGGGCCCTGGCACATTTGAAGGGGGCCACAGACTCAAAACTATGAGAAGGGGAGCCCCAAGGGTTTATGGGGGGCCTGGTAACTGAACTGAGGAAATACACAAGCAACAACCTTCATTGGAGTCAATAGTTTCCCTCCTATTTATAATATCTTTCCAACACATCGTTTGAATTCAACGCAGTAAATTAATTGCTTAAGCTCCTGCCGCACAGCCTCACTTCAGAGTCAGTCGCAAATCAGACAGCACCGGGTCAATGTATTCAATCAAGGCTTCTCACATCCATTATCGCCACACTTCATTGTCCGAAGATCAGCCTATCCTGCTAAGCCTTTTTCATCCCAGTTCATTTGTTCATTATGTTCCTTGTAAGAAGTGCCTCATGATTATTTTTATTATTTTCAGAAATAATCTACCCTCAAAACTCAATCAAGTTAGTGAGACACAATTTCCCACAGACAAAGCCCTTTTGCTCCATGGCGAAAGAAAGGTGTCGGCCGTATTCAGTGGAATATCTTATGGGCGGCACGGTAGCACAGTGGTTAGCACTGCTGCTTCACAGCGCCAGAGACCTGGGTTCAATTCCCGCCTCAGGCGACTCTCTGTGTGGAGTTTGCACATTCTCCCCGTGTCTGCGTGGGTTTCCTCCGGGTGCTCCGGTTTCCTCCCACAATCCAAAAATGTGCAGGGGTTAGGTGAATTGGCCATGCTAAATTGCCCGTAGTGTTAGGTGAAGGGGTAAATGTAGGAGAATGGGTCTGGGTGAGTTACGCTTCGGCGGGTCGGTGTGGACTTGTTGGGCCGAAGGGCCTGTTTCCACACTGTAAGTAATCTAATCTAATCTAATCTTATCGTACGGTTTCATCACATTTCCACAAAGCCCATCTTTGCCCATGTGTTTGAACTGCATGACTACATTGTCAAATAAAACATGAGGCCTAGTGAATTGAGAAAAGCAATTGGATACCTCGCATCCAGATAAGAAGGATAGACCCTTAGATTTCTTCAAAAACCTTCGAGATCATTTCAAGAGAAGGCCACCACTGAAACACACCCTTGACAAAATCCAGGAACAGAATTGATATCACAACACGAGTTGACCTCCCACTGTCATCGTCTAATTTTGGAGCCTGAAATCATGAAACTTGCAGAAAAACACAAGGATTGCACTAGGCCTGACAGGTGTTCAGTTTCAGACAGTCTTTTTTTTAAGTTTTGTCCAGTTTGTCAAAAAGTTAAAGTTTTCTTGATGTTCAATAATAAATGGTTTTCTGTCTATCTGTTTGCATTGTATCCTTATTTGGGGGGGGGGGGGCTTGGAAACTGAGAAGAGCTCTGGGATGGGGGACACTCAAAGAATGATTAAGAATCTCTGCTATGGATGACCAGGGTAAACAAAGATCAGTAGAGAATCAGTATGGAAGATATAGACTGTAGGGAAATAGATGGTGACGTCTTGCAAAATGTCCAGATTACAGAGGAGGAAGTGCTGGATGTCTTGAAATAGGTAAAGGTTGATAAATCCCCAGGACCTGATCAGGTGTACCCAAGAACTGATTGCTGGGCCTCTTGCTGAGATATCATCGATAGTCATAGGTGAGGTGCCGGAAGACTGGAGGTTGGCAAACGTGGTGCCACTGTTTAAGAAGGGTGGTAAAGACATGCCAGGGAACTATAGACCAGTGAGCCTGACCTCGCTGGTGGGCAAGTTGTTGGAGGGAATCCTGAGGGACAGGATGTACATGTATTTGGAAAGGCAAGGACTGATTAGGGATAGTCAACATGGCTTTGTGCGTGGGAAATCATGCCTCACAAACTTGATTGAGTATTTTGAAGAAGTAACAAAGAAGATGAGGGCAGAGCAGTAAATGAGATCTATGTGGACTTCAGTAAGGCGTTCGACAAGGTTCCCCATGGGAGACTGATTTAGCAAGATTAGCTCTCACAGCATAGAGGGAGAACTAGCCATTTGGATATAGAACTGGCTTAACGGTAGAAGAGGTGGTGGAGGGTTGTTTTTCAGACTGGAGGCCTGTGACCAGTGGAGTGCCACAAGGATCGGTGCTGGGTCCTCTACTTTTTGTCATTTACACAAATGATTTGGATGTGAACATAAGAGGTACAGTTAGTAAGTTTGCAGATGACACTAAAATTGGAGGTGTAGTGGACAGCGAAGAGGGTTACCGCAAATTACAACAGGATCTGGACCAGATGGGCCAATGGGCTGAGAAGTGGCAGATGGAGGTTAATTCAGATAAATGCGAGGTGCTGCATTTTGGGAAAGCAAATCTTAGCAGGACTTATTCACTTAATGGTAAGGTCCTAGGGAGTGTTGCTCAACACTCCTTGGAGTGCAGGTTCATAGCTCCTTAAAAGTGGAGTTGCAGGTAGATAGGACAGTGAAGAAGGCATTTGGTATGGTATTGAGTACAGGAGTTGGGAGGTCACGTTGCGGCTGTACAGGACATTGGTTAGGCCACTGTTCATGAAGACAATAGACAATCGACAAGAGGTGCAGGAGTAGGCCATTCTGCCCTTCGAGCCAGCACCACCATTCATTATGATCATGGCTGATCATCCTAATCAGTATCCTGTTCCTGCCTTATCCCCATAACCCTTGATTCCACTATCCTTGAGAGCTCTTTCTTGAAAGTATCCAGAGACTTGGCCTCCACAGCTTTCTGGGGCAGAGCATTCTATACACCCACCACTCTCTGGCTGAAGAAGTTTCTCCTCACTAGAGTCACTAGAAAGAATGAATTTGCTATGCCAAATAGAATTTTTTTCAAGTCAATATTTAAATGTACTCAAATTAAGGCAACTTTCAAGTTCCAAATAACTAAGTTTTGAACTTTTGGCTCATGG